>NC_063060.1:7777666-8077666 GCF_018812025.1 Megalobrama amblycephala | reverse complement strand
GACTTATCCGTTCGTCAACACTGAATTCAGACTTAAAGCGTAGCCTACTCACGGTTTCACACAGCAACAAAAATCCGAATTTTCCCCTGCAGAAAACTTCCTTGCAGCAATAACAATGTCGAAGGAGAGCAAACTTGCTGTACTCTGGTGATCTTGATGCAGCCGTAACCCGAAACCTTCCAGCAAAGTCCCTTTCAAGGAAAGTGGGAGAGAGCAAGCTCAAATCTTGGCAGCGGCAGCCAGGTCGCAGCACCACTTCTGGGACAGACTAGCAGCTGCCAGAGTTTGTGAACAGCTGCCACGGTCTTTCTCGATGTTTGTCGCTGATTCTGCTGTTTGCTCGGTAAAAACTACACTGTTCTCAATGCCGTGCGGTGGTGTTTTATGATACTGAGGCAAAGTTCCCACAGGTGTATGTAAAATGTGAAATTCTGAATTTTGGTCGCTAAGGGGCGCCAAAATGCACGATGTGGGCGGAGCCACTTTTACTAAAATAGCTATAACTCGAGAAAGAAATTAGATATTTGCACCAAACACGGTACACATGTGTATGGGCTCATTCTTTAGTCACGATAACAAAATCGCATCGATTGGACACTAGGTGGCACTATAACTTGGAAAAAAACTGAAAACAGCTGTAACTACGCAACCGTTGGTCCGATCGACTTGAAATTTGGCATGCAGTGTCTTGGTCCAAGGGGACTTTGAGGACATTTTTGAGGACATTGGCGTATCTCAAAAAACATGGCCGCCATCGGCCAATGAAGTTTGAGCACCTATTAGACAAGGTTAATTGAGGCCGATCGGAACGAAACTCAGTGGGCATGTTCGACTCATGGTCCTAGAGGTCTGTAAGAATTTTGAAAGAAATCAGCCACTAGTTGGCGCTAACGAGTTTTACGCCTCTGTAATCATGTGGCGTTTCACACATACGACAATATGCATATCATTTGATAGATCTCCTCATGCTGAACAACTTTGCCTCAAGAACCATTGCTGTCAATCAAATCATTCATTAAATATTCATGATTATGTGAAAAACCTACTTTTGCGAACTAGTCCTAGATTTTTCGCCCAATTGGAATGAAACCAGTGCAGGACAATTCTCTTGACTCTCTAGATCAATAATTATCAAAAAAAGTTGAACTTTATCAGTTGGGTCACTATAACAGGGTCATTTAGAAAATATACTCAAAAGCCTATAAATCGTAAACGAAAACTCGGAACTTCATGAAAATAAGTGAGCATATGCCACATATGGTTCTAAATAAGCATGACAAATACAGAGATAGGTAGGCAACAGGTATAGAAGTTATAACAGTTACAATGATGAAAAATGACAATGTTCCTATGTTTATAAATGAAATCTCAACCAATCCAGCCAGCACCAGGCTCATTCGAACTGTCTAGATGAACTCTGTCCACACTATGAATTTCAGGCATTTTCATTGAATCTTCGCCGAGATATTAGCCAAAAACCACCAGGCGCGATTTAAAATGGCGGCCGCCAATGACGTCACAATCCCGGTACATATTTGCTTCTAACTCAGGAACCGAAAGTTGCCGCAACCTCAAACTCAGATGACAAGGTCCCCTCTGGGCCCTTGAGCGGCCACATCGGCCGCAGGCCTCGGGAACGCGGGACCCCCGACTTTAAACGGCCGTAACTCCCGTCCTCAACCCAACCTCCTAGGACCTCGGGGAAGGGCTCATTGGAAAGGCCTTTTTCCCGGCTAGATTCGATTAGATTTTGGCGTTCTTGAGATATAAGCACAAAAAGATACGCATTAGACCAGGCGTAACTCCCGACCCCCAACACTCACTACCCCCGCGATGGTCTCGTTCCACAGGGCCTGTTGAGTCTGTTGATCTACCCTCTGAGTTTCAGAATTTTTCAACGTCCAGGCTGCGTCCGAAAACATAGACATCAGCTGACTTGTTACCTTGCTGCCTTACAGGCAATGACTTTATAGGCACTGTTTTATGCACGAAGGCACCTCACGAAACCTCACGATTTCGGACAAACTTTTGAGGCAGCTTTGGTGATAAATAAGCAAATATTTAATTACTAAAATAGTAATTTCTCACTAGAAATGACATCACACAAGTGGAAAATGTTGCTCAAAAATGTACATTTGAACACACAAACTGACTAGCAACTGCAACTTTGTTCACATTGGTCCATTTATGTACATAATAAAGAGTATAAACTATATAAAATTGCATCTTGGTAAGATATAAGTCACCTTTTGAACCGCTTTACATTATATATGTTTTATTTTTACATTTGTATCAATTGGATATTTGAGTAAGTTGAAACCCAATACTTACATTTAAAAGTGTAATCCGGCAATTTCTCTCGAAAAATTCTGTCATCACCATCACGCAATGAATTCTGGGGTAGGGTGAGAGATGAAGGATCCATCTTTTGTATTCTTCATTCCCCTCGAAACAAGGCTGTGTTCAAAGGAGCCTTTGGATTGGGACAGCCTTTGTTGCGCTGCTGTAACGCGAAAGGTGTTCGTATATGTCCTACGAAGGATGTAGCCTGTGAATTGGGACGCAGCTCATATCTATGGTTTTTGGTGTAATCCACAGGGGCGGTACAGGAGAGAGGACTCTAAAGCACGTCCGGCTGTATGTTTCCCCCTGGTGGACAATATCCTGAAGGACAACACAGATGGCTGTTCACTGGCTGCACTACTGCACTTCTACTGTCCTGATGCTGTGCCACTGGAAGGTACTGCTGCTGGAAACTCTTCTTTGTGATTTGACAAAAATGAATATGTTTCTCCAAGCATTTCAACCTTCTCACATTATAATGTGAATATTTTATTCAAATTTATAGAGTTGCATTAGATCTAAATTGATACAGTGGCGTTAGGCCCTGATATACAATGATGGCATGTCAGGAAAGGGAATAGGTTCATTAAGTGGTTCTGGGACCGTGAGCGGTTGGTTTTATTGTAGACTTTCACTCTTATTTAAAAGAATAGTTCACTCAGAATCAAAAGTTCTGTCATTATTTATCCACCCTGATGTTAAACATATGACTTTCTGCTATGAAGCACAAAAGAAGACATTTTGAATAATCATGCTGCTTTTTCACATACAATGAAATTATGCAGTGATAAGAGGCTGTCAATTTACAAAAAGACAAAAAAGTAATCCACGATTCATGCTCTGTAAACCAGGTCTTCCAGGTCAGAATACGATAGCTTTGTAACAGACATAAATTTTAGTGATTTTAATGATAACAATTTGTGTTTTTGGGCAAAGTGGCAAGCTATTAATTTAATAGATTTTTAATAGATTCTTTTTATATTAAACTTTTATATTATATTAAAATTTTATTTTTAATGATTATGGCACGATTTGGGACATGCCATGAGTTGGACTTTTGGTTAAAGGTTAAAGGTTTTGGTTATAGGTTTATTGTGTCATGGTATGTGTTCTAACTGCTAGACCACATCTCCCACATTAAACTGTACCAATAGTAGTAATTTAATCTTGTGCTAAGTCTGATCAAATCTAATTTGTGTGTAGTTTTAGACTAGACTTAACCATTTTCTGGGGATTTTGCCTAAAAGTCTACAATTTAAAGGGTTAGTTCACCCAAAAATGAAAATAATGTCATTTATTACTCACCCTCATACCATTCCACACCCGTAAGACCTCCGTTCATCTTCAGATATTTTTGTTGAAATCCGATGGCTCAGTGAGGCCTGCATGGGGAACAATGGCACTTCCTCTCTCAAGATCCATTAATGTACTAAAAACATACAGTACAGTCCAAAAGTTTGGTATTGTGAAATATTATTACAATTTAAAATAACTGTTTTCTATTTGAATATATTTCACAAAGTAATTTATTCCTGTGATGGCAAAGCTGAATTTTCAGCATCATTACTCCAGTCTTCAGTGTCACATGATCCTTCAGAAATCATTCTAATATGCTGATCTGCTGCTCAAGAAACATTTAATGTGTACAGTTGTACAAAATATTTGTGTACAATATTTTTTTTCAGGGTTATTTGATGAATAGAAAGTTCAAAAGAACAGTGTTTATCTAAAATCTAATCTTTTGTAACATTATAAATGTCTTTACTGCCACTTTTGATTGATTTAATGCATCCTTGCTGAATAAAAGTATTCATTTCTTTAATTTCTTTTCAAAAAAATAAAAATAAAAATTCTTACTGACCCCAAACGTTTGAACGGTAGTGTATAATGCTACAGAAGCTTTGTATTTCAGATAAATGCTGTTCTTTTGAACTTTCTATTCATCAAGGAATCCTGAAAAAAAAAGAGTACACAACTGTTTTCAACATTGAAAATAATCATAAATGTTTATTGAGCAGCAAATCAGCATATTAGAATGATTTCTGAAGGATCATGTGACACTGAAGACTGGAGTAACGATGCTGAAAGTTCAGCTTTGCATCACAGGAATAAATTACTTTGTCAAATATATTTAAATAGTACACAGTTATTTTAAATTGTAATAATATTTCACAATATTACTGTTTTTTACTGTATTTTTAATTAAATAAATGTAGCCTTGGTGAGCAGACGAAACTTCTTTTAAAAACATTAAAAATCTTAGTGGTTCCAAACTTTTGGACTGTACTGTATTTAAATCAGTTCATGTGAGTACAGTGGTTCAATATTAATATTATAAAGCGACTAGAATATTTTTGATGTGCCAAAAAAAACAAACAAAATAATCACTTACATAGTGATGGCCGATTTCAAAACACTGCTTCATGAAGCTTCGGAGCGTTATGAATCAGCGTGTCGAATCATGATTCGGATGGCGTGTCAAACCGCCAAACTGCTGAAATCACGTGACTTTGGCGCTCTGAACCGCTGATTCGACACGCTGATTCATAACGCTCCGAAGCTTCATGAAGCAGTGTTTTGAAATCGGCCATCACTATGTAAGTGATTATTTTGTTTGTTTATTTTGGCACACCAAAAATATTCTAGTCACTTTATAATATTAATATCGAACCACTGTACTCACATGAACTGATTTAAATATGTTTTTAGTGCCTTTATGGATCTTGAGAGAGGAAATGTCATTGCTGGTTATGGAGGCCTCACTGAGCCATTGGATTTCAACAAAAATATCTTAATTTGCATTCCGAAGATTAATGAAGGTCTTACGGGTGTGGAACGCCATGAGGGTGAGTAATAAATGACATTATTTTCATTTTTGGGTAAACTAACCCTTTAAGTCAGAAAGAGTGCATTCCTACTGTCTTCATTATGTTTCATTGAGAGGTGTAGTTGAGTACATACCCTCCAACAGAGGCCTGTACAGATAAACCCTCAACAAAATACTCTGCCCCTAATCTGGCCCTGTAGATAACAGGCATACACACAGAAACAACATCAAGAAAAACTACATTATCCACTAAACTCCCTCTGATGTCCCTCATGACATTAGCATAATAACATTCAAATATTCAGGGTCAGCTGAAGGACATAGTCTCTGTCTCTCTTTAAAAGTGACTTATCAATATAATGGCAGGGTTTCTTTGATTTTAAACTCTGTTTAAAAGAAAATAATTTGTACCACAAAACTCTCTTGATGTCACTTTTTTACAATATTACACTACCATTCAAAAGTTTGGGGTTTTTGTATGTTCTTTAAAGAAGTCTCTTATGCTCACCAAAGCTGCATTTATTTGATCGAAAATACAGTAAAACAGTAATATTGTGAAACATTATTACAGTTTACAGTTCTTAATATTTTCTATGTTGAAAACGTTGTGCTGCTTATATTTTAGTGAAAACTGAGACATTTTTTCAGGATTCTTTGACGAGTAGAAAGAACAACATTTATTTGAGTAAGAAATCATTTGTAACATTATAAAAGTCTTGACTATCACTTCTGATCAATTTAATGCATCCTTGCTGAATAAAAGAATACATTTCTTGATACGATTGAGGGTACATGAGGGTGGAAGAAGAAATGAGTGAAAGGAATAAACAGAGTGAGTAGGAGTGCGTGAAAGGAAGTTTGAGAGAGAACAGACAAGCAGTTATTCAAACATAAACACATCCCCACCCCGTGACTTGGAGGATTCTGTTCATTACATCACACATTCTGCTCCCGCCCTCAAAGACTTCATTGGCTTCTTCTTGTGTTCTGTCTCCACCCCCTCAGATTAATTCAAAATGTCATTGGCTGTTATGTGGTTTGTTCCCTCCCCATCCAGACATCTGTATCAAAGAAACAATGTCATTGGCTGACAGTCTGTACAATCTCCAGCTGATCCAGGAGTTCTGCAGGGAAAACCTCAGCAACTGCTGTCACTTCACCCTGGAGGATATGCTGTATGCCTCCAGCACCATCAAGGTAAGGCCTGACGTCCCCATGCAGAACTTCTTCACTTCTTTCACTGATACAGTTTTACTGAAAGATTGATTGATAGATTTATTTCGATCGATAGATCGTCTTGACATGTTTTGATGTTGATACTATACTATATTTTTTCACATTTCTTGCGTTTGTTTTTGCATGTATTTAGTGTTACATCACTATTACTGTTTAACATACTAAGAGTTACAAACCCTTTACTCTAAATATTAAACGTCTTGTCCTGCACTATTTATTCTATAGACATGAACCTGTGTGGCTTATTGAAGAGATCTGTGCTTTCTTAAAAGGATAGTTCACTCAAAAATGAAAATTCTGTCTTCATTTACTTATCATTACTCATTTACTTACAAACATCTGATAGACATCTTTAAGATGTCAGTTTTACATACATTCTAAATAATAAACATCTTAAAGACATCTTCTAAGTGTGCTATCAGGGTAAAGATATTTTGAGAAATGTCTGTTTTTTGTTTTTTTGTTTTTTTTGTCCATTGTCCATACAATGGGATCCAATGGTCACCAAAACTGACATTCTTCAAAATATCTTCTTTTGTGTTCAGCAGAAGAAAGTAATTCATACAGGTTTGGAACAACATGAGGATAAGTAAATGATGACAGTGTTAATTTTTGGGTGAACTATCCCTTTAAACCGTGTGGCTGTGGTGGTGAGTTGAGTGGTGAGTGTTGCATGACAAGCGCTGCTGTCATTTTCTTCAGAAATTGTAAAACTTTCGTTTGGTGTGCTGATTTAATTCCACCATAATACTGAAGACCATAATATGTAAGCTGACTAACCAGTGGAAAATTGTATTGCTTGTTTTCCTGGTATGATTTAGTATCTGAAGTTTTCTCAGATGTTTCAACACAATGAGTAGGATGTGTGTTTCGCATTTGGTTCAGTGTTGCAAACATTGTATGGTTTCTAGGATACAGATTATGGCCACTTTCTGTGGTGATTTTCCACTGAATATCCTTTTTTTTAGTTTGAGGCCAGGATGAATGAGCGATCACTGGAGTATTACAGGGAATTTCAGCAGGGCTGATGCAGGATGGGAAAGACTACTAGTGCGTGTTTTAAATCTGACCGTTTGGAATGACTGAGTCATGGTTTGTGTGTGTGAGAGCGCTGCTATGTGGATCGCCTCAGACAGTAATGTTATTGAAGCAGTTTGTCTAGATAAACACACTCCATGTGTAGCCGTTACCTCACACAGCCACCATCATAACAACAGCCAGTAATATTTTTTTGAGCAAATGTGTTAAATTTTCCAAACCGGCAGCCGTGGATTTGCCGTTATGTTAGATGAGTCTGTGGTCGATTATGTAAACCAGATTAAAATGCTCTCAGCCAGTCACATGCTCTTCAGTAAAACAAAGATACATCTAATTTCTTTGATTATTTAGGCTTTAAATGTTGTGATTACACTAAATGAGGCCTTTTTCATGAGGCTAACAGCCCCTAACTGTGGTGAAATAAAGGTGTCAGGACTGAATAAATCTGCAGAGAGTGCTGGGTCTGTTCTGTTCGTGTCAGGCTGCCCCGGTTGCTTTGTTCCTCTTGTCGGGTCAGAACACCCTTTTATGTTTTGAAAGAGACTCTTCTCATGGCTGCTGTGCAGTTTCTTTCAATAAATACACTATATTAGGATATACACTAATGAAAGTGCATTTTGCAGAGTTATTATAGTATTTCAAATGCGTAAACTTGCACTTGTTTTTCCTTCACAACAGAATGTGTTGATGTCAGATGAATACATAAACACATGACCCTCTAAATGTATACATCATATTCACACAAACCTGGATTAAAGGAAATCTTTTTTTCTGAAATAATAGCTGGATGCCATTTTTTTTAACTTAATATGCAATGCAATAAGATCATGTGACAATGTTTTTACATTTTTCAAATAGAAGACAATATATATTGCATACATTATACAGTATGCTAGTTTGCTGTTATTTTAAATACACTGTAGTCATTAAGTTAGTAAAGTTCTGTAAAGGCTCAATCTCTATGTAAAGGAGAACAGTGGCACCTTGTGGTTATAGAACAACATTACATGAGCAGCACTTCTCTTTCACGCGCACACACACGTTTGTTTTTGTGAATTATGGGGATATTCCATAGGCGTAATGGTTTTTATACTGTACAAACCGTATTTTCTATCCCCCTACACTACCCCTACCCCTAAACCTACCCATTACAGGAAACTGTGCACATTTTTACTTTCTCACAAGACTCATTCTGTATGATTTATAAGCCTTTTGAAAAATGGGGACATGGGGTAATGTCCTCATAAGTCACCCTCTCCTTGTAATACCTGTCATACCCATGTCATTATACAAATTTGTGTCCTGATATGTCACAAAAACACACATACACACACATCAGACCTTTTGTTCATTCTTTTTCAAAATTCAAGAGATTGTAAAATTCATCCATCCATGTCTCTTCAGTTCTCCTGTCTTTGATCTGTATCTTTTTCTTCTAATTAATATTAACATCTGTTTGTGTGTTTCAGAGTAACTACCTTGTGTTTATGGCAGAGCTATTCTGGTGGTGTGAAGTTGTGAAACCATCTTTTGTTCGGCCCCGCACACTCAATACCAAAGGTAAGGTCCATCTCGTCGGCCGTTATGTTTGGTGTTCATGCTGTGCATTTGGTTAACTCTAAGTTTCATATATTTTTTTTTGTAGCTTCTAACCCATCCCAGTCCAATAATATGGCTCCCATAACCAAACAAAACCTGATCCACAGACCAGGCAGTCCAGAGCAGTCTAGGTTTGTCTTATATACAATGCAAGTTTGAGATCTCATTTGTCATGATTTTATGCAAGAATTATATTTCAAACAATTTCGTTCTATAGGTCACAACCTAAAAATGACAACTCAGGTAAGACATTAAAATTTTGAGTCATTCTTTCATAAAACTAAAAAACACATTTTGCACCCCTCTTTAGTTTTATGTGTATCCTGTATCTCAACTGGTAAAACATGGCTTTAGCAATAGGTTCCATTCACAGCGAACACACATATTGATACAATTTTTAGCTTGAACGCATAGAATAAATGTAGATGATGCTTTTATTTAGTTGTAAACATTTACTTGCTGTTGCAGGGAAGTAAATGGGTATTTCTTTCTTTTACAGCAGTTATCAGGCAGTCATCCTCCTTGTCATATGTGGACGGATGTGTGGGGACATGGCCAAAAGAGAAACGGTTTGTGCCCTATATTAGCTCTCTATCGCTTTCACTCTTTTACTCTGTCTTTACAAGCTCCAGATATATAAATATTTGTCTTCACCTCAGGTCTTCAGCTCATGGGATATCATTTGAGATTCCACTTGATGACAGCACATGTTCATCTTCAAGACGTGGACTGAGCCGATCAGCAAGCACAGAAGGTTTGTGTTTTAAAGTCCACCATGCAGCCCGAGGAATGCGGAGGAACCTTTCATTCCAGCCCGTTAATGGGAACGCCCACAGCAAAATACATGAGGAGGATGATGAAAAATCCAACAGACAAATCAGCAGACATCGTCTGGGAAACTACACTGGGTACTTCTTGCAATTTTATTTTCTTTATTTTGTTTGGGCGAATGTACAATAAATGTCAACAGGGATAGATGTTGGATGCTTATTCCTGAAGTTCAAATGAGATCTACTGTATCATGAAGGGCACAATCTTCAGTGACTAGAGGTTTATATTTCAGTTCTGGTGGAAGAGTGACCTCTGACCCAACCCATGAAGTATTGACGAACGCGGAAGCGCAGATGATAGAGCAAAACAAAACACCAGTCATGAATTAAAAGTCTAAAATGGGAATTTTTAAAGAGGAATGTCAGAGGATTTCGATATAAGAGAAGGGGAGCTTGAGTTTGTTGCCCAGCCCTATTTGTTTGAACTGTGAGAGGCGTCTACTCTCACCTAAGCTTATGCTACTCCTACATCCTACATCATATGTCATATGTTGTGTTTTGAAGTAAGTTATCTAAATCTTGAGAGTTCTCTATAATTTAATGTATATCCCATGTTTCAGGTACTCAAATGGTGTGTCAGCAGATAACCTCAGCCCTCCGTATGACCCTCAACCCAATACTCCTAGTATAGAAGAAGCCCTAAAGATCATCCATGACTCTGAACAACCCCACAGCAGCTTGCACCCCCCATCTGGGGACAGCACCTTTTTCCTACACAACCCATCTTCCCACAACTCCGCCACTGACTCAAATGATTCCGAGGACTCTCTTTCCAAGGTCAGAGCAGACGACGCGGACCTGAATTCCACCTCTACTGACATGGACACTGGAATCCATGTCCGTACCGAGGACATCCAGGATGGACAGGATGAGGATTCATCCCTAAAGGACTACTCGGACATGGACCCGGACCATGAGGCTCGTTCCTGCCCACTTCCGGAGACGTCCGGCAGCCCATGTCCAAGCCTTTTGGGAATGCATTCCCTGGCCACCAGCATGGCCTCCTCGTTGGGTTCTGCGGTTCGAATGACCAGCTTCGCTGAACAGAAATTTCGTAAACTAAACCACGGTGATGGCCGCAGCAGCGGTAGTGGCGGTAACACGCCTGAGAGTGGTGAGCTGAACGTCACAACCCCAGGAGCATCAGGGACGGTTCGCTCGATTACTCCTGACGCACGCAGCCCTGCTCGCATCACTTCCCCTCGTGATCCCTCGCAACTGTTGGCATCGGAGATGGTGCAGTTGAAGATGAAGCTGGAAGAGAAACGCAGAGCCATTGAGGCACAGAAGAAGAAAGTCGAAGCGGCTTTCACACGTCACAGGCAGCGCATGGGCAGGACTGCCTTCCTCAACGTGGTTAGGCGTAAAGGAGTCGTGTCGCCACTAGGGGGCGACAGTAAAGGCCCAGATGGTCAGGAAAAACAGATCGGCGACCCAGAACCTCTAAAGACACCCTTGAATTTGAATGACTCCAATTCCAGACTTGA
Source organism: Megalobrama amblycephala (assembly GCF_018812025.1). Lineage (NCBI taxonomy): Eukaryota > Metazoa > Chordata > Actinopteri > Cypriniformes > Xenocyprididae > Megalobrama > Megalobrama amblycephala. The sequence goes on along the minus strand of NC_063060.1, from coordinate 8,066,306 downwards.
GAGATGTCGACCAGACGGTGCACCACCAAAATCACCCCTGGAGGAAGCAGCCGTGGAGGTGGATTTGGCAGAGTACACGCGATCCATCGAGCGCCTGAACACATCACTGAACTTCCTACAGTCAGAGATGCAGCGTTTGGCACAGCAGCAGGAACGCATAATGCAGATGCGTGATCATCAGAGTTGGGTGATTCCGCCACCGGACCCGGTGCCACGCAAACAGCTGCGTGAGTTGCGCAGCAGCAGTGTAGTGGGCCGAGGTTCGGTGGGGTCGCTCTCCCCCATTTTGTCATCCACCGGGTCACCACGCACATCACACCGTTCACCCTCGACAATCAAAAGGAAGTCTGCGTCTTTCCATGCAAGGACGCCACGAACGCCAAGGCCCAACGACCTGAAGGTCACGCCCTTCAGCCGCATGCTCAACACGCAGCAGTCGGTGGACAGCTTGCCTCGACTTAGACGTTTCTTGCCCAGCCAGATGCAGACCAGCTCATTTGCCTACTTGGGACATGATGAGGGACCTTCAAGTGAGGATGCACAAAAAGCAGCTGCAAATCCACCATCTGCTCAGGTGAACGCAAAGCAGGAAGAAGCAAAACATGATAGAAACATGAATGTGCCAACATCTGAGGTTCTGTCTCAGCCAACAATGGACCGTTCGACGGAAACAGCAAGTGGGGACACAAATGAAGAAGAGTCACAAGAGAAGAAGGATCTGATTGAGGTTCCTCTCTCTATTCTGAAGCCTCTAGATGGGCATAATCTGGAGAGCAGCAGAGAAACAGAGACTGGACCAGAATTTAGACCAGACCAGAAGATGTGCTGTGGCTTCTTTTACAAGGTGAGACTTGGATATTTACATACAAAGTATGGAGAGCAGAAATCACACACATACAGTGGGTATGGAAAGTATTCAGTCCCCCTTAAATTTTTCACTCTTTGTTATATTGCAGCCATTTGCTAAAATCATTTAAGTTCATTTTTTTCCTCATTAATGTACACACAGCACCCCATATTGGCAGAAAAACACAGAATTGTTGACATTTTTGCAGATTTATTAAAAAAGAAAAACTGAAATATCACATGGTCCTAAGTATTCAGACCCTTTGCCCAGTATTTAGTGGAAGCACCCTTTTGATCTAATACAGCCATGAGTCTTTTTGGGAAAGATGCAACAAGTTTTTCACACCTGGATTTGGGGATCCTCTGCCATTCCTCCTTGCAGATCCTCTCCAGTTCTGTCAGGTTGGATGGTAAATGTTGGTGGACAGCCATTTTTAGATCTCTCCAGAGATGCTCAATTTGGTTTAAAGGGATAGTTCACCCAAAAATGAAAATTTGATGTTTATCTGCTTACCCCCAGAGCATCCAAGATGTAGGTGTATTTGTTTCTTCAGTAGAACACAAATTATGATTTTTAACTCCAACCGTTGCTGTCTGTCAGTCAAATAATGCTAGTGGATGGGAACTTCTACAATAACAGTAAATAAAACTTGCTTAGACAAGTCCAAATAAAACCCTGCAGCTCGTGACGACACATTGATATCCTAAGACAAGAAACGATCGGTTTGTGCGAGAAACCGAACAGTATTTATATCATTTTTTACCTCTAATACACCACTATGTCCAACGGCATTCATCACTCGATTCGTTTGGTCTGATCGCACTCTGTCAGCGGCAGTGATGTCTCGCTCTCATTGAAGTATATGCGCGAGACATCACTGTCAGAGCACGATCAGACCAAACGAATCGAGTGATGAATGCCGTCACGAGCCGCAGGGTTTAATTTGGATTTGTCTGTCGTGTTTTATTTACTCTTATAGTCCAAGTTCCCGCTGACTTGCATTATACCACTGACAGACGGCAGCGGTTGCAGTTAAAAATCATCATTTGTGTTCTACTGAAGAAACAAAGACACCTACATCTTGGATGCGCTGGGGGTAAGCAGATAAACATCAAATTTTCATTTTTGGGTGAACTATCCCTTTAAGTCAGGGCTCTGGCTGGTCCATTTAAGAACAGTCACGGAGTTGTTGTGAAGCCACTCCTTCATTATTTTAGCTGTGTGCTTAGGGTCATTGTCTTGTTGGAAGGTAAACTTTTGGCCCAGTCTGAGGTCCTGAGCACTCTGGAGAAGGTTTTCATCCAGGATATCCCTGTACTTGGCCACATTCATCTTTCCCTCGATTGCAACCAGTTGTCCTGTCCCTGCAGCTGAAAAACACCCCACAGCATGATGCTGCCACCACCATGCTTCACTGTTGGGACTGTATTGGACAGGTGATGAGCAGTGCCTGGTTTTCTCCACACATACCGCTTAGAATTAAGGCCAAAAAGTTCTATCTTGGTCTCATCAAACCAGAGAATCTTATTTCCTCACCATCTTGGAGTCCTTCAGATGTTTTTTAGCAAACTCCATGCAGGCTTTCATGTGTCTTGCACTGAGGAGAGGCTTCCGTCGGGCCACTCTGCCATAAAGCCCCGACTGGTGGAGGGCTGCAGTGATGGTTGACTTTCTACAACTTTCTCCCATCTCCCGACTGCATCTCTGGAGCTCAGCCACAGTGATCTTTGGGTTTTTCTTTACCTCTCTCACCAAGGCTCTTCTCCCCCGATAGCTCTGTTTGGCCGGACGGCCAGCTCTAGGAAGGGTTCTTGTCGTCCCAAACGTCTTCCATTTAAGGATTATGGAGGCCACTGTGCTCTTAGGAACCTTAAGTGCAGCAGAATTTTTTTGTAACCTTGGCCAGATCTGTGCCTTGCTACAATTCTGTCTCTGGGCTCTTCAGGCAGTTCCTTTGACCTCATGATTCTCATTTGCTTTGACATGCACTGTGAGCTGTAAGGTCTTATTTAGACAGGTGTGTGGTTTTCCTAATCAAGTCTGAATCAGTATAATCAAACACAGCTGGACTCAAATGAAGGTGTAGAACCATCTCAAGGATGATCCGAAGAAATGGACAGCACCTGAGTTAAATATATGAGTGTCACATCAAAGGGTCTGAATACTTAGGACCACGTGATATTTCAGTTTTTCTTTTTTAATAAATCTGCAAAAATGTCAACAATTCTGTGTTTTTCTGTCAGTATGGGGTGCTGTGTGTACATTAATGAGGGAAAAAAATGAACTTAAAATTGATTTTAGCAAATGGCTGAAATATAACAAAGGGTGAAACATTTAAGGGGGTCTGAATACTTTCCGTACCCACTGTATAGAGAAAAACTGCCTAAATTACTGAAGCTCAAAGTATACTTCATTTTTGGCCCAAATGCTTAGTGTATATGTACTGTCAAAAGCACAGCCTTTCAGAATGTACTCCATTTGATAGCGTGCAAGCTGAGAGTACATTGTATGTGGGGTTAGAAAAATTTGACTGTTAATGTACATTGTATATATATGAGTATACACCGATCAGGCATAACATTATGACCATAGATAGATGAAGTGAATAACAATAGGATATATTAGGTAGCAAGTGAACATTTTGTCCTCAAAGTGGATGTGTTAGAAACAGGAAAATTGGGCAAGCCTAATGATTTGAGCGAGTTTGACAAGGGCTAAATTGAGATGGCTAGACGACTGGGTCAGAGCATCTCCAAAACTGCAGCTCTTGTGGGGTGTTCCCTGTCTGCAGTGGTCAGTATCTATCAAAAGTGGTCCAAGGAAGGAACAGTGGTGATTCGGCAACAGGGTCATGGGTGGCCAAGGCTCATTGATGCACGTGGGGAGTGATAGCTGGCTTGTGTGGTCCAATCCAGCAGATGAGCTACTGTAGCTCAAATTGCTCAAGAAGTTCATGCTGGTTCTGATAGAAAGGTGTCAGAATACACAGTGCATCGCAGTTTGTTGCGTATGGGGCTACCTAGCCACAGACCAGTGAGGGTGCCCATGCTGACCCTGTCCACCGCCGAAAGCGCCAGCACTGGGCACATGAGCATCAGAACTGGACCACGGCAATTTCAGGAATGGTTTGAGGAGCACAACGAGTTTGAGGTGTTGACTTGGCCTCCAAATTCCCCAGATCTCAGTCCAATCGAGCATCTGTGGGATGTGCTGAAGAAACAAGTCCAATCTATGGAGGCCCCACCTCACAACTTACAGGACTTAAAGGATCTGCTGCTAACATCTTGGTGCAGATACCACAGCACACCTTCAGGGGTCTAGTGGAGTCCATGCCTCGACAGGTCTGGGCTGTTTTGGCAGCAAAAAGGGGACCAACACAATATTAGGAAGGTGGTCATAATGTTATGCCTGATCGGTGTACACTGTATATGCTTTATTTATTTTAAACAATATAAATCAAATACATTTATTTCTTTGATATAAATGGTTGTGACCGCATATGTTTCTCTGTTCAGAAGCTTCAACAAGTGTCTTTGTTATTCTTTTTCATTCATTTTAAGTAAACACTCCTTTGAAATGAACATTTTGTGTTTTTCTTCATGTTGCACATCACAATGTTCCATGAGAGACATTGTCTCATACAGCCAGCTGCACATGAGCTTCTGTGTCAGACTGAATAATTGTTTGTTTGTGTTGCTGTGACTCAGGACGACCTGAAGGGAGAGGAGGATATTGCACAGAAGAAAGCAGCTCTGATGGAGAAAAGGTTGCGGAGGGAGAAAGAGATGCAGATGAAGAAACAGCAACAGGAGGCAGAGATGGAACAGAAGAAAGAAGCAGCACGGTATGAAAAACACCACAAACAACACAACACAATAACAGAAAATGAAATTATCACAGAAAACAAAGATAGCACAGATCGCAGATCAGAGATAGCACAACCAATTCAACAGCCTTTATTCGATATATAAATCTCTATTTCTTTGTGATAAAATGTCATAAAAATGTGTTTTATTTAAAGCAGGGGAACTAATTATTTTCATTTACATGCAGCAGTATAACAATACTTAGTAATATAATGTAATAATTACCTATATTTGTTTTACTAAAACTTCATGCAACATTCACCTGTTTTGCTTCTGTATTTAAATTAGTCCTAAATGGTTTGTAAAACTTGTAAGCTCGAAATGCATACATTCTCTGCTTCCTTGATCAGAATGAAAGCGGAAGAGGATCTTCTGAGGAAGGAGGAGGAGAAGGCAAGACGGGAGTTTATAAGAAATGAATATATGAGGAAGAAGCAGCTCAAACTGATGGATGACATGGACAGTGTCATTAAGCCCCGCCCCCCTGGCGCAAAGCAAAAGAAGCCACGCCCCAAATCTATGCACAGAGACATCATGGAGTCTCCAAAACCTCCAGCACGGACAGCCACAGGTATGATGGGAAATCCAGGTTGTCAGCCTTTAAGTCAGTGTTGCTATGCCAAACTGTTCAAAGAGAGCCGCAGCAGTTACACTTTATAGAGATTTGAACCTACGAATGGCTTACTTGCTGTCTCTGCTTATTAAAATGGGATATATTATTTTATTAATGTTAAAATCATTTTAATAATAATATTCTAATTAGTAAATATATTTATAATATTTAAAATATTACATCTATTAATTTTTTTTAATAATATTAAAACTAATTATTTCAGATTATTAATAATATTAATAATATATCTATATTCTTTATTAATTAATAAACATTTAATTTTAATTGTATTAAAATGTATTAATTCTAACTATTTTATATTAATAACATTAATAATTATTAATAAATTTTAATAATATTAAAAATAATTTTAATAATTTTATATTTTTTAATAATATTAAACATTAATAATATACCTATTTTTTATTTTTTATTAATAATTATTAAACTGGGATATATTATTTTAATAATATTAAAATTATTTTAATAATAATATTCTAATTATATTTATATTAATAATATTAATATTATATTTACATTTTTAATAAAATGTTTATATCTTTAATAATATTTAAAAAATCAATTCTAATAATTTTATATTAATAATTAATAATATATCTATATTCTTAATTATTTAATATAGTATTTATATTTTAATAATATTAAGAAATGTAATTCTAATTATTTCATTTTTTATAATATTAATCATTAATAATATGCCTATATTTTTTTATTTTGTAATAAAATATTTATATGTTTAATAACATAAACATCCTACATTTAATTTGCTGCTGTGATATCCAGAGAGCTTTTGAAACTGGCTTCTAAAAGAAAATGTATACAAATTACATGTATGCATATGCAAATATGTGTATTTGTGTGTTCAGGGTCACGGCCTCGTGGATATTCCGTGTCCAGCTTATCACTCGCCTCCCTTAACTTGGCAGACAATGAGAGTGTCCAATCAGATAAGAGGACATCTAGGTGAGACCATGTCCAATTCACTACTACCTTCCCTGTAAAAGATCATTCAAAAGCAGAGAAAACAATGAAAGAATTGTCATGATTACAAATAGCACGCTCTTGTGTTAATCAACACTGACACTGACATCTCTATTGCTGTGAGACCAGTCGTGTTCATAACCTTCTGTCCTCCCCCTGTCTTTGGTATCTCTGTCTTTTCTCTGTGCTGGTTGCTCAGAGGCAGCAGACTGTCTCCTGGCAGTCTGTGTTTCTTTCTGAGCTCCCCTAAAGGGAGAAAGGGAAGGTCAGTCTGCAGACAGCATCACACCCATGTCATTACCTCACAGTGCTGACGCCTGTCATTTCAGCTTAGGCGCTGAACAAACTCATTCGCTTGGACAGATCAGTTCACTGGTTCATTCAAACGTAATAAACTGTTACATAATTATCATCTTTGAATCACTTTTGTTATAAAACGATCGATGCTACAGCGCACAACATGACATTTTTAGTTTTTCCTTGATTTTCCTGTGATTTTCCTGTTTCTTTGCAGTGGTGTTTATTTGTCAGCTACTTCATCATTGCAGCAACAGAAAATAGTTCTTCTTTTAAGCAACTGTTTATGAGACTCAGGCCCTGTTTACACCCAGTATTAAGATGTGTTTTGGTTGATCAGATCAGGGAGACATACCCGATTACACTTGGTGTTTTAATCTGTCTCTTTTGCCCACTTTCAACCACTCCTGTCCTGTTTTCTTTGAGGGGACGGTCAATTGGTGGGTAAAATGTGTGGGGGTTTTTTTAAGATCTTTCCATCTAATGGACAAAATAAGCTAGTGCAATTTACATATAAACGCTCCTGGAGACAACAGAAAAACAAGCTTTCGTTTCTGCTCTGACAGCCACAAGATCACAAAACACGGTGAGTGCGTGTGAGAAATCAGGAGTTATGAGAGAACACTGTGCTTGGTACGTTTTTCGTCTTCAAACTAATCTTTGGCTCTCCAGCCAACAAAGTTAAATCCCTAGTGCGCTTCCCATAATATTTACACATTAGGTCAGTAGGTGGAGAGTAGGCAGCCTTTTGTTGCTGTTCGAACACTTTCAACCATGAGTGTCTACACCATAGACTGTAAAAAAAGATGGACGACGCGACGCCGCTTCCTTCCATTGTATTGAACTGAAGCCAAAATGGGCCGATGAATGGGCGCTGACACGTTACGCAATACGTCAAAAAAAAAAAAGTTTGGAGCCTGGGTATGCGCAGAAGGAATCGTCAGTGGAGCCGGAGGCGGAGTCGCGGTATCAAACTTCCGCACAGACGACTGCATCATCATTCATGTATTTTAAATAGGCTATATAAATTATACACAATTTAAAATTCTACCTATAAAATAATAGGCTATTCTGTTTCTAGAGCAATAATATTTTTGAAACAGCAAATTCAGTAGATAAAATCAATATAATATGCCACTAGAAACAACTCTAAATCGTCAGAAACGGTCCCTCCATTTTAAATCAAGTTCAACTAACGTTACAGGAGATCGATTGCTGTAATTAGAGTAAGCTATCATTAGTTTTGTCCTGCTAATTATTATTTTATACCCATAAAAATAATAAGTAACTGCCAGATAACGATCACCTGCTTTTTCCCGACATGGTTAACATTAGGTGTGTTAACTTAACTAATAACATTTATTAATTAGCTTATAACGCCCACATTTAATGTTACAGAAAAAAAGTTCAGTGATCCGTCAGATCCTGTAGGTCGGTTAGTACAGTTTACTGCTGAACAACTCATTTTGTTGGTGTTAAATAACAAAGAAATCGAAAATTAATAGTTAGTTAATACATCAGTCCTCAGACAAGCTGTCAATCAACTTCGAATCATGACGACACGCCCGTTTTTATAGCTTCAAATTGCTAGCTAAAATCAAACTTATCACAAAAACGAACAATTGAATATAAATCAGCGTGATAACAACTACCTTAAATGACCAAAACCATCTTTCAGAAAGTTTTATTTGGAGCAGAATTTATTTTTAAGTTTTCACTGAAGTCTCATTCGACTGCATTGAGAGGGCGGGGTTTATGACCTGTACTGCATCCAGCCTCCAGGGGGCGATCAAAGAGCCCGCAGCTTCACTTTTCAGGACGTATGAGACACACCCGGTCTACACTAACGTTAAAATGTTTTAGACCCCGTTTACATCTGTTTTTAGCGCCGTCCACTTGTGGTCTGATCGACCAAAATGAATCTTAATACCAGGTGTAAACAGAGCCTCAGTGTAGTATTGTGTATTAACCAGGTGCAATGTGTTCAAGTGAGACTGTAAATTCGGTCTCCTCCATATTAGTTTCTGTCCAAACCAGCCACAACAGAAAAAATGACAAACAACATGGATTTGTTCATCCACCTGGTTGACATCTCAGTGCTACAGAATCATGTTCAACATCACTGTATAAAAACGTCACATATGTTCTGATTGGCTATGACTTATATGACAAGTCGTGCAGCATTTTTGTTTTTACTTTGGGCTTTACTTGTCACCGGAAGCATGCACCTGGTTAGAACATGGCGCAATGAGTAACCTACGTCTGCTGCATCCATGCTTCGCTTCTGTGATTTTCAATCCTTCAGCTTCTCGGCATCAGTGTGTGGTGTTATGCTTACTAGGGATGTGTGAGACTAGTCAACTAAACAATACTGCTGCTGATAGTTGACATTGGACATACTAAACGTTTATTTGAGGAATTCCGTGTATAATATTGAGTTTGTACTTATTGGTCCCGCACTTCCTATTGATTCAGTTGATTTTTAATAATTATGTCTATGGCTAACGTTGATTAAGTGAATGTTTAAAGGGATAGTTCACCCTAAAATTAAAATTAAGTCATCATTTACTCACCTTGGTATTGTTCTAATGCCGTATACCATTCTTTCTCTTATGGACCTTGGCCACTGGTCTTCTCTGCACGGCTGCATGACGTGTGCATTTGTGAGACTCTATTAGCACTGCAGTTCATTCCGTCTCGCCAGAAAAAGCACACAAGTTGTGAGAAATCAAGATGAACAAAAACGCACAAATACAATGCTTAGAAATCCCAAAAAAGTATCTGTGTACTTTCTTTACCGAGTCAAATATCAACGGACCAGAACTCCTGTCTGATGACAGTCAGAATGACAGTTGACAGATGTTAATGGATGCGATAACTACTTGTTGTGACAAACACAACGGATATATTCACCTCAGAGAAGAAGGTACATGGGTTGTATTTCATGTTGTGTTTTTATTAATATTGATTTCTCACAACTGCTGTGCTTATAGAGTGTCACGAATGGGCATGTCTCATAGCCGTGCACAGATCAACGGCCAAGGTCAGGATTTTCTTTAAATAATACATTTAATTTCAGTTTGTTTTTCACCAAACCCTATCGTATACCACAAGAACGCTTGGAATACACACCATGTGTCGCATGGGATCATTCTGTGATACTTTTGCATCTTTTTTAAAAGCTGCCATTATATGGATGAGCACAAGAGGGACTTTTTTTTTTTTTTTTTTATCTCTTTTTGTGGTCCATAAAAAAAGAAGGGAATACAGCATTAGAACAACACCAGGGTAAATTATGACTTAATTTTCATTTTAGGGTGAACTATCCCTTTAAGTTAAGTAATGTACAATGATCATAATGCAAAGCGCACATACAGTACATTACCTAATTTTCAGTGGCATTCCGTATTGGTTTTGACTCTTTGATTCGGAGATTAAGTAGGCTGTTTCAGATGGATCGCTTATCCAGACTGTCTTATACTGACTGTTATCTTGAGGTTTTTTTAGACTAGTTGACTAGTCGGTTACAAAATTTGAATTTAAACATTATGGAAATTAGTCATGGCACACATCCCTAATGCTTACTACTATTTTTTTGGGCTGTGGCAAACTTATGAGTTGATTTTATATAAAAATGTCCTTTTCCAGCAGCAATAAGGGCCCTCCTGTTAAATTAGTACTTCAGTCTTTATAAAAGAGATGTTTGCAGTGTGTATATTTGTTTATTCTCAGGCCGGAGTCCACAGAGGGCTTTCTGTCACCTTGTCCATCAGTAAGTGGAAACGGGGAGAACTGGGAGCTCGAGTCAACAACATCGTCTGCAGCGTCTAACACAGAATACACAGGTGGGCAGGTGACATGACAGTCCTGCAGTGTCACATTCTATATTCCAAAACTATTTCAACTTTTTTCATTATTATGCGTGCGTTTGTATGATTTGTTCATTTAGATTCTACAATATTGTTGAAAAATTTGCGGTCAGTAAGATTTTGTAATGTTTTTGAAAGAAGTCCATGCATTTATTTGATTAAAAAAAAACTGTAAAAACTGTAATATTGTGAAATATTATTAATATTAAAAAACATTAAAGGGTTAGTTCACCCAAAAATGAAAATAATGTCATTTATTACTTACTCTCATGCCGTTCCACACCCGTAAGACCTTCATTCATCTTCGGAACACAAATTAAGATATTTTTGTTGAAATCCGATGGCTAAGTGAGGCCTGCATAGGGAGCAATGACATTTCCTCTCTCAAGATCCATAAAGGTACTAAAAATATATTTAAATCAGTTCATGTGAGCACAGTGGTTCAATATTAATATTATAAAGCGATGAGAATATTTTTTGTGCGCAAAAAAAACACAGTAACGACTTATTTAGTGATGGCCGATTTCAAAACACTGCTTCAGGAAGATTCAAATCATGACTCGGATGGCGTGTCAAACCTCCAAACTGCTGGAATCACGTGACTTTGGTGCTCCGAACCGCTGATTCGACACGCTGATTCATAACGATCCGAAGCTTCCTGAAGCAGTGTTTTGAAATCGGCCATCACTAAATAAGTCGTTTTTTTTTTTTTTTTTTGATGCACCAAAAATATTCTCGTCGCTTTATAATATTAATATTGAACCGCTGTACTCACATGAACCGATTTAAATATGTTTTTAGTACCTTTATGGATCTTGAGAGAGGAAATGTCATTGCTCCCTATGCAGGCGTCACTGAGCCATCGGATTTCTACAAAAATATCTTAATTTGCATTCCGAAGATTAACGAAGGTCTTACGGGTGTGGAACGGCATGAGGGTGAGTAATAAATGACATTATTTTCATTTTTAGGTGAACTAACCCTTTAATACATTTTAAAATGTAATTCCTGTAATGGCAAAGCCACATTTACAGCATCAATATTTGGTGCTCAAGAAACATTTCTTATTATCGATGTTAAAACAGTTTTGCTGTTTATTATTTTTGTGGAAATCGTGACTTTTTTTTCAGGGTGCTTTGATAGATAGAAAGTTCAATAGAACAATACTGATTTGAAATAGAAATATTTTGCAACATTATGAATGTCTTTACTGTCACTTCTGATCAATTTAATGTGTCCATTCCGAATAAAAGAATTAATTTATTTGAGGAAAAAAAAAACATTACTGACCTTTAAAGTTTTGAACAGTAATGTATATGTAGTGTTTGTACTTTTTAAAATTAATTTGTTTTAATGAATTGCAAAAACAAATGATTTACCAATTTAAAAGGATGAAAAATTAAATTTAAACTAAAATTTTGATATAGAAGAAAGAACATTTTTACAGTACTATATTAGCTGCAAACAGATTTTATGCATTACAGTTTTTCTCAGTCGCTTTGGTGCATTTCTCACATCACTCTTTACATTTGCACAACAGTTAGTTCAATCTCCACAACATTTAGTCATTTGTGCACATCATAGTAGCAGTTTCTCATTCCTTCGAACAAATTGCAAATGCTTTTGGACATGCATCAATTGCTTTCATACAACTCTCTGCTATTTACAACATTATCATTTGCTTATGTCATGTCAGTCAAAATTAACTATACTTGTGAATGCTGAATAGTCATTCCATATAAAACTAATAGTCCTCATTTCATTGCTTGAGTCATTACATACAAAAATGTTGAACTAGTTGTCAAAATCTGTCAAGCAAATTTTACACATTTTTTTGAAATCTTTTTTTCCTGAAAATGTCTTCTAAATTGAACAATTTCTCTCAAGTGAATCTCAACTTTCACTGATGAGAAGGGGTGTGTGAAGCATTAGTTGCAACCAATGATAAGCCACTTCTCTACAATCACTGTCAGAGCTGAATCCCATAAACCCCCACTTTACAAGCATATACGAACCAAGCAGGACATAGTGTGTACCATTTCTACAATACTGTGACACAGAAGTGGAAGGTCAGCCTCATGGAAGAGGGGTAAGGGTGCGGGGAAGAAGGGGAAGGGGACAAAACAGGGGAAGAGGAAGAAGAGGCCAATAGGCAGATCCCTGATGAAATCAGGGCTACAATTGTGGATCATGTTGTCAATCAGCCTCACAATGGCTGAGGCTGGTCGAAGGGTGCAGCCAAATGTTGGGAGAACCACTGTAAATTCAATTATTCAAACATTTTGTTGGGAGAACAGGTGTGTATAAATGGACAGTAATTCAGCACTAAACAATCTGCACTGCACTACTGTCATCGTGTCATACATGAAGCTTGCAGTGGGACAAGAACTTGTCACTGTACAATTTACATTTAGACGTACAGCTTTACTGCATCACACATTAGTGTATTGTAGTGTACAGTAGTGTTACAGTAAAGATTTGCCATATGTACTGCAATATTGTTTACAGTTGTGCACAGCTCTACCCAAAGGAAGTTTATGTTTGTTGCAAATAAGGGTGTATTTTTTCTTTTGCACAATGCTGTGAACAAATTAGAATTGCAAAGAGCATATGCAGTAAAAATGTGAAACATACATATTCAGTGTCTTGTACTCAGTTACCTCACTAAATACAGTAATGTGTAACTTTACTGTATTTTTCAAATGGCTGTGCAAATAGTATATAGTGCTGTCTTGAGCATTTTCAGGTAGTGTCACCAAGATCTGACTTTTTTGCATTGAAAAACATTGACAGAGTAAACTGTCATAATGAAAACATGACAAAGCCATTTGACTATCTTGTTCATAAACAATGGTGTCTGGACTTTTCATCTTGATGACACTGACACTTTCATTGACATAAATACTTGCTTTTGAGGAATGACTTATCCATTTCGAGCAAGTGACATGCTTTTGCAGGTTATCAACTAGATTTTGCAGTTTGTACTAATTGTTTTGAGAACTGCATTAACTGTTGTGCAAATGTAAATATTGATGTGAGAAATGCACCAAAGCGACTGAGAAAAACTGTAATATGCCATTTACTCCAACATTAAATGGATAGTTCACCCAAAAAATGAAATTCTGTCATTAATTACTCACCCTCATGTCGTTCCAAACCCGTAAGACCTTCGATCATCTTCGGAACACAAATTACGATATTTTTGATGAAATCCAAGGTTTATTTTATCCCCTATAGAAAGTAACGTAATTACCATCATTCAGTTTTTAGTACTTTTCTGGACTTTGAATGTGGTCATTTCTATGCTTTCTATTTGGGGTAAAAAAAAAAAAACCTCTTGGATTTAATCAAAAATAGCTTAATTTGTGTTCCAAAGATGAACAAAGGCCTTACAGGTTTGGAACAACATGAGGGTGAGTACTTAAAGGCAGGGTAGGCAAAAAAATGTATAAAAAACTTTTTTTCAAAATTTGTTTAAACTTTATTTATATATCAATACATAATTAAAATGTAAGTACTCTGAAAAAGAAAGTATAAAAATCGAGTGTCTGTAGACCTCTCACGACTGTTTTAAAGACAGCTCATTATTTCCATTCACTCCACCCCCTCCCTTCTGGGCTCCTTCCAAAGCCACGCCCCCAAAACGCATGAACGTGTGACTCCGACCACTGAGCTGGAAGACGCATTATTTACCTGAGACGAGCGGAGAGGAAGGAGCACAGTGCATGTAGTGACATCATGTCAGAATCACATGTAATAAAAATAACTTTATAATTATGAAGATAAACAAACAAGATGTATTTTAGTACTCACTATCAAGCTAGCATATTGATATTGGTAAAGTTTAAAATATATATTTTTTGATTCGCTAACGAGCTAGTTATCTATAAGGCAAAGCTAAAAACAGGTTGCATGATACACGTTTTTCCATTACCATCATTTACACTGTGATGAAGATGAATTTCGTGTAAGATTCATAACATATACGTTGTTCTACAGATCAACAGAGTAACATACACTCAAATATCAACTCACAACTGCATTGCAGACACAAAATAATAACACACACATACAACAAAGTGTGTACGACACACACAGATACAAGATAAAGACATCAGTAAACATAGGTAGAGAATATAAAAACAAAACAAAGGCGAAAAAACGTGCAGGTAAACTTGCAGGTGAACATGGTAAAAGACTTAGACAGAGGGTAAAATTATGCACAATTCAACACTATAGCTATCATTATTTATCGTCTCTACTACGGCTCGCTAAGTAATGTTATGTTAGCTATATTACGCAGCTACGTGTGCTAATGACACATGCTTCATGAAAAATAAACAAAAAAATATGTATGATCAAATACAAAAAGAAAGATTTACCTGTCCAGCAGAAATAAAGCCATCAAGGAGTCACTTTTCAGCCCCTTGAGTTCCCTCAGTTCTCGCCATCGCTGGAAAGCCACGCCGATATTAACTCGCGTTTTATTTCTTTGTTTATCCAAAGACTTTTTGTTCATTGCCTTTTCTTGTACTGTTACTGTCTTCCTTTTTTTGCCTGGTTTGCCTTCACTAACTGCATAGGCCGATACTGTGAATTTAGCTTGCTGTTTCTCTGCCATTGTTTTGGTATTCCTAGGATCCGTGCCTCTTGGATTCCCCAAATCAAACGTGCGCGCGCAAGTGGGCAGGTCATGTGTGGCAAAAGGGTGGTTGCCATGGTTGCGAGAGAGTGACAGCCGCCTAAGCCAATCCTATGTTTCGTCCCGGATGGAAATAATGAGCTGTGTTTAATACAGATTAAACGGTCTAGAGTCACTCGATTTTTATACTCTTTTTACCAGAGTTCTTACATTTTAATTATGCATGTATATATATAGAAAGTTTAAACAAATTTGGAACAAAATTTCTTACCTACCCTGCCTTTAATGACAGAATTTTCACTTTTGGGTGAACTAACTCTTTAAACACTGAACTTGGACATTTAAAATGGATGGAATTACATATATAACAGTACTGACCCTGCACACAAATGTTGATCGCTTCCTCTAATTCTTATGTCTCTTCCTCTCTAGGGCCAAAGTTATACAAGGAGCCCAGTGCTAAATCAAATAAATACATCATCCAGAACGCACTGGCTCACTGCTGCCTCGCGGGCCGCGTCAATGAGGGACAGAAGAACAAAATCCTGGAGGTGAGGGAAAAAAACGTTACAATAAATGCTGTAGAAAATCAGCTTTGATCTAGAGATCAAAGAGGAGGAGCTCAATTCTATTTCAGTTTAATTTAAGTTGTGGAAAAAAAACGTATGCTATATAAGAAATTTAATTATATTTATTTAGATATTTATTTTTTTCATATTTTTTTGTTTAGAAAGAATCCATTTTAAAGAGGTCTAGATTGTCATTTAAAACATGAATGGAAATAATAATCAATTCATATGTGTAAGTATTTGTTTTATTTTTCCCAGGAAATGGAGAAAACCGAAGCCAACAACTTTCTAATTCTGTTCCGAGACACTGGTTGCCAGTTTCGCTCCCTGTACTCATATTATCCAGAGGCGGAGGAGATCAACAAGCTAGCTGGCATCGGGCCCAAGACCATCACGCCCAAAATGATCGAGAACCTTTACAGGTTCGGATACAGCTCGGATAAGAAACAGTTCAGCAAAATCCCCGCCAAAACTATGTCAGCTAGCGTGGATGCCATCACCATTTACAGCCACCTCTGGCAGAACAAGAAACAAAACACACCCAAAAAACTGCTCAAATAAGTTCACAGCTCACTGGCAGATTTCTGCCTATCGGACATTACAGTGCACATCCTGAATGTAATGAAAACACTTTCGCAGGCTTTGTCGGATGGTCACTTGTGGCGAGTTTGAGACCCTCTGCTCTACAGTCTTTGCAGCACTGATGGATGCGCTTTTACGCCATTTTTATTTCAAACATGTTCAATTTTGTGGCCTTATGCTTGTTTTGTCGTGTCTTTTATGCAATGCTTAACGCACAGTTACTGAGTCATTTCATCGTATGAAGATACGCAATCTGCTTCTTTTGTGTTTGTGGAAATGCAGGTGTAAAAGAATAATAGGGACATACTAAACTTGAAGACTAATTTTTCAGAAGGTCATGCAGTTGAAGAAGCATTTAATGTACTGGAACCTGAGAAACAAACTCTTTTGCTTTATTTAATGTCTGTGTTTTTATATTTTGGGTAGGATTCGTAATTCTTGTTGCACATCTGCTTCTCCAGAGGATTCGTGTGTAAAATTAGCTACAGTAAGAGTAGTTCGCTCAAGACTCTTCCTTAAAAAAAATGAACACACTCATGTTGCTCTATATCTGTCATGTAAAAGTAATGATGGGGCCTTTAACTGATGAAGTTAAGGACCAAAACTAAACATTATAGCTTTAGATCCCTAGATATGTTGCTATCACTTGTGTCACGGCCCAGTGTGCCATGTATGTTTGAAACATACATTTTAGAGAGACAGATCAGTTAAGCTGACAGAGTAGTGTAAAAAAAAATTCATATAAATAATAGAGAGGAAACACTGAGATATTGAATATCATATAATGAAGATTTCAAAGAGATGGTGAGTATTATTGCTAAATGATGTTAAATAAATCATTTTTAATTATGAAGTGCATTTTAAAGAGCTGGGATATTTGGGCAGGCTGTTGTCTGGTTTACACATTTTGTCTTCTGGCGCAAAAGAGTCGAAAGATATTTGTTATTTTTACTAAGTGAAGTAAATCATCGTTTGAATTTATTGATTCTGTACAGATATAGTTTTACATACTAAGCATATTTTTTAAACCATTGAATATTACTGATATTTTTCATATGAAAAAGATGTTTAACAGGTCAAAGTATGAGTCAGTCCTGGCGACGGGACGTGATAAAAGCTGTTCTGAGTGTTGTTCATTTCCACACGCTGTCTAATCTTTTTCCAGGTCATGTCCGCTGTTTGTTCGTCATATGCTTTGTCTATTTGTATTTGAATGTTAACCTTAACATAAATACAGATTTACATCCAAAACATTGACTTTTTTGTTCTCTTTTGTTATGACCCAATATTGTTGTCTACTTATAACATCATTCAAGACTTTGTGAGTAATTATGGGTATAGAAGGAAATCGTGAAGAATTTAACCATTCTGGTATTGGTTCCTTCAAAGAAGTATAATAATTGTTAATGGAACTGTAAAGGAAGAAAATACTTATAAATGCAATGCAAAGATTATGTCAATAAGAAATACATTTGTGCAAAAATTGTTTACACAGAATTTTAAATGACCTTTTACTCTCCTTAGAGGCAACATAAATATTTCCAACAAACAATGAGCTAAAAAAACGTTAACTCATTACAACGTTAATTCATTATAATTTATAAAAGAAAAATACTGAAAAGGCATATTGTTTTTATTTAAGGTATGAAAATTCAATAACAGTGATATACGTCTCGGTTATTTGAAAGCATTTAAAGGATTAGTTCACTTTCAAGTTAAAATTTCCTGATAATTTACTCACCCCCATGTCATCCAAGATGTTCATGTCTTTCTTTCTTCAATTGAAAAGAAATTAAGGTTTTTAATGAAAACATTCCAGGATTTTTCTCCATTTAATGAACGTCAATGGAGCCCAAACGGTTGAAGGTCAAAATTACAGTTTTACAGCAATCCCAGATGAAAAAATAAGGGTCTTATCTAGAGAAACCATCGCTCATTTTCTAAAAAAAAATTAAAATTTTATATGTTTTAACCATAAATGCTCATCTTGAACTAGCTCTCTTCTTCTCTATTTGAATTCCAGCAGTGTAGACGCTGCTTAGTGTATTACTGCCCTCCACAGGTCAAAGTTTGAACTAAAATGTCATATACAATATGCTAGTGCAAGTGCAATGAAACTCAAAACCCTTAATTTCTTTTCGACTGAAGAAAGAAAGACATGAACATCTTGGATGACATGGGGGCAAGTACATTATCAGGAAATTTTAATTTGAAAGTGAACTAATCATTTAACTGTGCTTGATTCACTAAAAAGAACCAGCTAATAAGAGTGATTCATTAGAGAGTCGGACTTCACTGGATACTGATACGCTGTATGTTTTTGATTCACTAAAAAGAACCGGTTCATAAGAGTCATAGGTTTAACCATAGACGTTTATCATTCAGACTCAATAGCCGCGCTGTATGCATTTAGATTTTCTAAAAAGAACCGACTCACAAGAATGATTCATTAGGGATTCGGACTACTTTAGATTCACTAGAAAATCGTTAAGGAGTCGGACTACACGGGTGGCGAAATGTAAAAAATAAAACAATTATGGAACACAATTAAACAATTTAAAAATCAGCTAATAGCAAACGATGGTTTTGGAATCGTCAGTCAGATGAAATTAATAATTGTGTAAAATGACCACACATAAAAAGTCCTACAATGTTTTTGAATGAAATATCGATATATATTATATGCTTGTGTTGTGTAACTTGTATTTTCTTATATTTTTATTTGAGGATTGTTTGTAATAATTTGCAATTCATACATGATCATTCCTGACACACAACTCAAACACTATAGGCCTATAAACCGCTACATTCTCGGCTTAGTGTAAGTTTACATACACATTGTATAATGCGTACATAATGCTGCTAATCACAAATCCCCATTAAATTGAATAAGCCCCACTCTGTTAAATAACACCCAGGTCGGTGCGGGCCGGGGCGGGTTTTGCGGGGGTTTGTGTGCGTGAGCGCGGATTGGTGGAGCGAGCAGAGGAAGCTTGTGCTTGACAACCAGCGAGCGCCAGGGACAACAAGAGCCTCTCGCCTCGAAACAAGGAGGAAAAAACCACTAGACAGTGCGTCTCGACACACCCTCGGTGGACCCACAGAGGACTTCTGCACTTCGCGTATATGTAGAGATTATCAGGTGAGATTTAAATCGCTCTTCGCGACGCTTATCGCCGTTGTTTTGAGGATAGGCGAGGCCGGGGAGGCTGCTGCCGCTGCGCCTGGTTGACACATTCTCTCCCTCCGCAGCTTCAGAATATGGTGGATATGGGTGGATGTCCCCTCTCACTGGTGCTTGATAGGATGTAATTTGGCTTATCTAGGACATAATCAATGTAAGCTGTCAGATAAATGTATTGCAGTGAACTCAACCGGATCCAGCGGTGGGAAAGCATGAGAAAACAAATCTGCGTTTCCCATGGTGCATGTTTGGGGCCGGGTGGAGTGGCTTAGTGGTTGAAGTATTGAGCTTATAATACTAAAAAGGTTGAAGGTTTAAATCCCCAAACAGGGCAATTCATAAACTACTGCCATTGTGCTTGTTGTAGAAATGTATGAGTGACCAGAGATGTATTCATGCGTTTTAATCTAAAATTAGAGCTTCCTCAAATTAATAATATAGGCTATTGTTTAAATTTTTAATATTAATAAATAGTTCTCTAATTTTTATGGTAGTAATTCCTTTAGCTTTCAGCAATAATGTGTAATTTTAAAGGATAAGTCTAAGTGGTATTTTTATTACAGTTATTTGAAATGATTTAAAATAGGTTAAGTTGGCAGTGAAACATTGCTGAGAAGAGAATAGTTTTGAGGGACAGACTGTTTTGTTTGGGTGGAATGTCACTTCACCTCCCATGCTTGTGTGTTTACATCTGCAATTTCTGGAATGATGACTCTTCTTTGTCATAACATTGGTCTGGCATTTTAATTAGAAGGTTGTTTTTCACTTGCAGTCTACAAGCAATACTGTGTTTTATACTGTAGCTACATCAGAGGACTTTATAGACTGAAATAGTAAGTAACTGTTGGTAACACTTTACAATATGTTACCATTAGTCAAAGTTAGTTAACGAACGCAATAACTAACTTTATCTAACAATGATCAATACATTTGTTACAGTATTATTTATTAATCTTTGTTAATGTTAGGTAATAAAAGTAGTTGTTAGTTCATGTTAGCTCGGGTCAATATTTATTTTCATTTGTTCATTTAATCTGTTCATTTGGATGCTATATATCCATGTATGTTTCATTTTCTCCAATCATTTAGTCTGCTGAAACTCCGCCCCTTTTTTTACAATTGACTGCTAGCTTGCATTCAGATCTGCCTCCATCCAATCAGCAACCGATGGATAGAACCCCACCCAACATTTCAACAATCTGTTTCACTCTGATGTATGTCACAATAAGTTACTACATTGTGACTTGTAGCCAAAAATGTAAACACAATGAGCATATGAATGTAACAGGGAAAATACCTATAAAAAATTCTTTCATGTCCCTTGAATTTAGCCTTAGTAGTGGGTCCTAGTTCAAGCCCTACAAGGCCTGATCACCACTGATCGCTTGAGCAAGTACTATAACTGTTTTTGGATAAAACCATCTTCTAAATGAAATGTACATTCTTTTATTCTTTCTGTGAAAGCTTGCCATCATGACGGCTGAGGAGATCATAAATGTAAAGGAAGTGGAGATCATTAAGGTGATGCTGGACTTCCTAAATTCACGCAAACTGCACATTAGCATGCTGGCCCTGGAGAAGGAGAGCGGGGTCATCAATGGCCTTTACTCGGATGACATGCTGTTCCTCAGGTATGATCCATATGTATACTTCCACTCAGGCAGAATTCAAATAAAAAAGACCACTGGAATTTGGGACACGTTGGGTGTTCACACTTGGCATGTTTTGTGTGATTAAAACGAACCCTGGTGCGAATGCTCTGTTAGTGCGGTTCATTTGAATAAGTGTAAACCATAGACTGTAAAAAAATATGGACGTAGTGTCCGTGACGTCACCCATAGAGTTCTGAATAGCAGTTTTGACGCGCAAATGAGGCCGCGGCCATCTTAGCTGCACGTGACCGCACGTCACTCACGGATAACTGAAAATGGGCAAAGAGGCGGGACGAAGTTGGAGCCCATGCGACTTGTTGCTGAAACCACGCCCGCCCTAGCTATCTATCTTAGATACTATCTAAAATATTAATAAACATAGCAATATCATTAGAAAGTACTAAAGGATTACTGTCAATCTACGGTGTTTTTTTTTACGATAACATTATAGATGCTCCAACACCAGTAGGCTAATTAATTTGTGTTGGGTGTGCAAATAACACAAATCAAATGGGATGTCATACCTTTAAATAGAGATCGCGAGATGAATCCAATCCGTGGCACTTGGGTATATATATATATATATATATATATATATATATACCAGATGTATATCTCTCAAATGTTCTCTCAAACTAATGAGCACGTATCCAAAGTATAATTTTTCAAAATAGTGCAGCAGTTTTAGTTATATCCAAGCAGTGCTGTCGGAGTTGTATATCCTCCTGGTATTGTCGTTGTAGTAAATCTCAGGAACAAAACTTTTAGCCAATGCCACGACGATCCAACAACGTGTGTTCCGCATGCGAGCACATGTACACAGACTGACATCTGTCTCGAGTATGCAGCAAGCCATATATTGTATAAAATAATACAGAAAAAAGCACAAATACGAGTGAGATGCCAAATTCAGCGGCTGAAATGAGCTGCTGAGGTAACATGACGGCTCACAGACAGCAGCGGCATACCTGTCACTCAAGTGACCACGCCCTTAATTATGCAGAACTTTAAGGCTTAATATAATTTAAACGGATGAGTTATAAAAAAATTCACCCCCCTCAGAGTTGTCATGAAGGGCAAATTCGCAGTATAGACCAAATCCACAATATGAACCAGACTGTAAACGTTTTTTTCTGCTGTAAACTTGGCTAATTTAACATGATGGTCAATGAGATTCTGCTCACTTCTGCAGCCTGTCCCTAGCGGCCAGTCGATGAATTGCAGTTTAATTCACTTCCGTATTGGCTTCACGAGAAACAGGGGGAGGTTGCCGCTTGGTGTAAACGCTACCATCCGAACCTGGTGCGCACCAAACAAAGCAGACCAAAACCTCTGAAATGATCGTTCTCAGTCCGCTTCCAAACTAACTCTGGTGCAGTTCGAATGAAATATGAATACAACACGGTCCAAAGACATGTAAACGAACCAAAAACAACTATGTTGTTAGGACCAGTAAAATTTTTAAATATCACAAGGTATTACCAATGTATTTTATGTCGTAGAATAAAACTTAAACCTTATTTCAGGCATTTAACCAAAAACCCATTCAAAAATCCGATTTTGAAAAAGGACAATTGAGCCGGAAGTGTAAAATGCTAACTTGTTTCTGGGTTTTAGGCTACAAAAGTACATCATCCCTGCAGCACTCTATTAGCAGTAGTTTATAACTCAAGGAAAAGTCTTGACAATTTTATTTCATTTTTAAATCAACCGACAGCTCATTGCTCAGATCTCACTAGCGTTCCTCATTATTCAATGAGTGCATGAGAGTTTGAGCCCTTCTTTTAGAAACTGGGCCTCTTATTAACAAAGGTGCTCTTCACACCACAACACTGAGTGACACTCTAGTCTACAACACAGCCAGGAAAAGACTGATAAGACAGCTCCAGAGTTTTACCAGTTTGGATTTACCACCAATAATTTACATGTAGTTTGTCTCTGGTGATTGTCATACTGTTTGAGGCAGTGTAACACAACATCAATTACATCATGTATTTATGAAAAATGTTATTTTGAATATAGTTTATTTTATTAGTTTGAAGCTAGTACTAATATTGTGCTATTATGAGTCAAATTGTCTAGACACTCTGTTTTCCTCTCTGTCTCATTCATTCTCCCCCCTGCAGGCAGCTCATTCTGGATGGACAGTGGGATGAAGTGTTACAGTTTATTCAGCCTCTTGAGTGTCTGGATAAATTTGACAGGAAAAGGTGAGAGAGCAGCTCAGAATCTTTCCAGAATTGCAACCCAAATAATATGAGCTCACCTGCACCTAAATGCACTTAAAAGAAATAATTTTGTACATAAACACTGATTAGGAATTCACTTAAAGGTGCCCAAGAATGCTTTTTCACAAGATGTAATATAAGTCTAAGGTGTCTCCTGAATGTGTCTGTGAAGTTTCAGCTCAAAATACGGCATAGATTTTTTTTAATTAATTTTTTTAACTGCCTATTTTGGGGCATCATTAACAATGCACTGATTTAGGCAGCGCCACCCCTTTAATTTGCGTGCTCCCTGCCACACGAGCTGTCGACTATATTACAGCGCATTTACAAAGTTCACACAGCTAATATAACCCTCAAATGGATCTTTACAAGATGTTCGTCATGCATGCTGTATGCATGCTTCGAATTATGTGAGTAAAGTATTTATTTGGATGTTAACGTTTTATTCTGAGTGAATTGGAGGCTGTCCTCCGTGGCTAACGGCTAATGCTACACTGTTGGAGAGATTTATAAAGAATGAAGTTGTGTTTATGAATTATACAGACTGCAAGTGTTTAAAAATGAAAATAGCGACGGCTCTCTTGTCTCCGTGAATACAGTAAGAAACGATGGTAACTTTAACCACATTTAACAGTACATTAGCAACATGCTAACGAAACATTTAGAAAGACAATTTACAAATATCACTAAAAATATCATGTTATCATGGATCATGTCAGTTATTATTGCTCCATCTGCCATTTTTTGCTATTGTTCTTGCTTGCTTACCTAGTCTGTTGATTCACCTGTGCACAGATCCAGACGTTAACTGGCTGCCCTTGTCTAATGCCTTTTATAATGTTGGGAACATGGGCTGGCATTATGCAAATATTGGGGCGTTCACCCCGACTGTTACGTAACAGTCGGTGTTATGTTGAGATTCGCCTGTTCTTCAGAGGTCGTTTAAACAAATGAGATTTATATAAGAAGGAGGAAACAATGGAGTTTGAGACTCAATGTATGTCATTTCCATGTACTGAACTCTTATTTAACTATGCTGAGGTAAATTCAATTTTTGAATCTAGGGCACCTTTAATATTAAATTTATAACAGTTGCTAAAAATGATTGTAAATTACGTATGTGAATGAAAATCAGACACTGTTAGTTTAACTTCACATATATGTTCTGCATTTTTCTGTGTCCTCTCAGGTTCCGCTACATTGTTTTGAAACAGAAGTTTCTGGAAGCTTTGTGTGTGAACAACGCCATGTCTGCTGAGGATGAGCCACAACATGTGAGTAACATCTATTCATCAAAGAATCCTGAAGTAAAGTATCACAGTTTCCACAAAAATATGAAGCCGCACAACTGTTTTCATTATTGGTGATAAGAATAAATGTTTCTTGAGCACCAAATCAGCATATTAGAATGATTCTGAAGGATCATGTGACCCTTAAGACTTTAATAATGATGCTGAAAATTCAGCTTTGCCATCATAGGAATAATTTACCCTTTAAAATAGAAAACAGATATTTTAAATTGTAATAGTATTTTACAATATTACTGTCTTTATTTTTCATTAAAAAGCATATAATTAAATAAGTGAGCATAATTGAGTTTCAAAAATATTTAAAAATCTTACCAACCTCAAACTTTTGAACTATAGTTTATGTATAATAATAATCAACAGTAATGAGCCAAATAAGACTATATTATATATTACATTATATAAAAAATACATATTCTATATCAAATAATAATTATATTATATAGAAGATAAAGAAATATACATGTAAAGTCACTAGTTTATTTTGTTTCAAAGCTAAACCTTAAATCTTGAGAGATTATGCAAATTATTGCAAATGGCTCTGACCAGCTTTCTTAAGCTTCTCGCTCATTCTGTCTGTCTATGTTCAGTTGGAGCTGACAATGCAAGAGGCTGTGAAGTGTCTGCATGCTCTAGAAGAGTTTTGTCCAACTAAAGATGACTACAGCAAGCTTTGCCTTCTCCTGACGTTGCCCCGCCTCACCAACCACGCCGAGTTCAAGGACTGGAATCCGAGTACGGCACGCGTGCAGTGTTTTGAGGAGGCCTGCGGCATGGTGGCAGAGTTTATTCCCGCTGACCGAAAGCTAAGCGAGGCGGGGTTCCGCGCCAGCTCCAACCGTCTATTCCAGCTTCTGATTAAAGGTGTACTGTACGAGTGCTGCGTGGAGTTCTGCCAGAGCAAAGCCACCGGAGAGGAGATCACAGAAAGCGAGGTTCTTCTGGGTATAGACATGCTGTGTGGGAACGGCTGCGACGATCTCGACCTGAGCTTGCTTTCTTGGCTCCAGAACCTGTCGCCCAATGTCTTCTCTTGCGCCTTTGAGCAGAAGATGCTCAATATCCACGTGGATCGGCTTGTTAAACCCGCCAAGGCCGCTTACGCCGACCTCCTTACTCCGCTCATCAGCAAACTCTCGCCATATCCCGCTTCCCCTCTCCGGCGCCCACAGTCTGCAGACACCTACATGACGCGCTCTCTGAACCCAGCACTGGACGGCCTGTCTTATGGTCTTTCTGGCCAAGATAAGAGAGGAGTGGGAACAGATGGAGGGAAAACTTCGCCCATGTCGCACTCGTTCGCTAATTTTCAACACTTGAACCGCAGTGTGATGATGGAGAATTCAGGATGTCACAGCATCTTTGAGGAGTCACCAGAGAGGTAAACATCTCCTGATACACCTGATACATCTGCATTAAAGCTTAACCCATTTACAACAAACTCCAGAACACTATAAACAGTACACCATGACCAAGACCACGTGGAGAGCACTATTAAAGTGTGAATTAGCTGATTATTAGCGAATTAGATGTTAACAACAATGACTTAAATAAATAAAAATGTCTATATATATTTTATATATTTATTATATATATATATATATATATATATATATATATATATATATATATATATATATATATATATATATATATATATATATATATATATATATATATATATGTATATATATATATATATTAAAATATAATATTTTACATAGAAAATAGTTATTTTAAATTGTAATAATATTTTATAACATTACTGGTTTTACTGTATTTTTGATAAAATTAACACAGCCTTGGTGAGCATAAAAGACTTCTTTCAGAAACATTAAATAATAGAGTACCTCAGGGATGACGTGTTTTTGTAGGCAAAACCTGGAAGCGAGTTTTAGGACTTCCAGTTCCATCACCCTGAAGTCAATGGGTTTTTTGAATGGGTTTTTGCTAAATCGCCTGAAATAAGGTCTGTGGTTAACAAAGCCTCTAAATATTTTCACATTTTGATTTATGACATAAAACACACCAGTTATAAACTGCTTGTGATTTTTTTTTTTTAAACCTTTATTGTGTCTTAAAAACGGCGGTTGCTAACAAGTTGCTAAAAGGGACTACTTTCTTTGGCGGGGACTTTAGACCTCATCATGACAAACAGGACATTTGGTTAGCATCTCTCAAAAAAGTGGATAAGTATTCATACACAGCGCAGATCATAATCAGCGAGCATGTTTTTAAAGAAAGTTGTTTTTTAAATAAAGTTTGAGGAAGCTTGGTGATGGTGACATTGAGCCGCGACCATGGTGTGCTGTAGTCCGTTTATAGCCTATTGTTAGCTTTTTATATCTGACGACTTTATTTAGGCTTAAAAATGTATAAATGTTGTGTTAACTTGTAAAGATTATCTTGACAGACAAAACGTGTAAGAGCCATAACCCTTTGTTAAACACAGAGCTTATTTTTTGTGATTTTCCAAAAGTCTATGGGAAAAATGCATAGGCTTTCGATCGAGGGAACCCGTGCGCCACTAACTTTCGGGTTGGCCTACAAAAACACATCATCCCTGAGGTACTCTATTCCCATTTTTGTTATTGTTTAAAACACCCTGTTAAAAAAAAATGGCAGTGTGTGTGGCATATTCAAGGCATATTCAATTCTGAGAAATTTTGATGGGTGTGGTAGAGAAGAATGACAAGCAGAATCTTTTCAGAACAAAGTCATTATAAAGGTGAGGTGTGTGTCTAAAACAATAATGTGGACTCTCTGGTCTTGCAGCTCCAGAACTGAAACTCCATCTGATAAAATGATGAGCTCACCTGGTCCTCAAAACTCTCGCCCAGCCTCTGCCCCGGGTCAAGATGCTCCAGAACCTGGTTCTGCAGAGAAGAATGAGGTACTTGTGTTAGTCAATGAATGCACTGATATCTTCTGAACATTAGATAAAACCATACTAAACTAATAATTGGAAAAGCGACATGCCAAACAAATCAGTTCTGTGATAACTCACACAGAAACAATCTCCTCTGCATTTCTCCTCTTCTCTAGCTTGCTTCCTATTCTAGTTGTCAAATAAACCTGGCATTGTATATTATGAATATTGTTGGCTCCTTGACAAATTGCTTTGTTCATCTCTTGTAAGAGTCTTTGGATAAAAGCATCTGCTTAATGCATAAATGTATTGTAAATCTTATAAAATTTTAATTTAGAATTCAAGCTTATTTTTAGTGACATTCTGATTTATTTGTAAAAGCTTGTTATTATTTGTAATTGTATGTCTGAGCAGTAGAAGTTTGCATGTGCACTCTCATAAACAGCCTGTAGCCCTGAGCAGGGTCATAAATAACTGGCAAGCTCAGCTACTGCTTCCAGTTTATCACTTCATAGTTGCAGAGGGCTTGGATTGGCTGTTTCCAAGCTACAGTTGCTAGGCCTGTGTTTGTGAAGGGACTGTAATGAGGAAAATTCTAGAATGTTGAATGAAAAAGTTTGTGTTTTGTGTAAAGAATTCTAGAATGTTGACCTTTTATAGATCGCTCTTGTGTGAAGGGTACAAGAATGTTGACTGTCAGTGGTTGTGATGAAAAGAGTTCTAGACTGTTCACCATTAGCGGCTGTTATCTGGAATGCTGATATTTAGTCTATTGGACAAAGGGTTCTAAAAGTACAAATGTTAATTGGAATGTTGTGCTATAGAACAGTGTTATTTTTGCATCATTTGAAATACTATTACATCTTGTCTGCAGACACAGGACCTGACTGTTGTCGCATTGTCGCGCCGCAACAGCTAGAAGCTGTTCATACCGGACGCAACAAAGCAACGGTTGCAAATCCATTTAACCATCATATCAGAAGTAGCGTGAGCGCTTGAAGTATGTCAAATAGAACAAGGCATCAGTTTACCGTCAGGAATTTGTTGTCGCGCCACATCCAGTGTAGACGGCATCACTGATTATAGTGGGTTCTGTTCATAATGAATTCATAATGAATTAGGTTTTTTTAAATTTAATTTTATTTATTTATTTATTTTTTTTAAGTAAAAATGTATCTTTTTTATGGTTTTAGTTTTAAGTAATTATGATAACCCTGTTATAGAGGTGAATTTTTTTATTGTATCAAGATTTTTGGATTATTTAACTGTCTTTTTTTAATCACTTTTTTAAGCAGGAACAGTGCTCTTTAGCCAAAACAGCCCTGTTCTCCTTAGACCACTTTCCATAAGGAAAACCACCCAACATCCTTTTCTCTGTGATCACACACACACACACACACACACAGCACACAGCGCACAAAGAGAGAAAGAGATAGAGAGAGAAAGAGAGGATAATGTGAGTTATTAGTTATGACAAGCACTTGCTGTCCTTTAGTCCATATCCTGTGGATAACATAAAACTCTTGTGGTCATTTCAGCTGAGATATGTTGTCCATGACTCTTGAGAGTCTCTTTTTTTTTTTTTTTTTTTTTAAATATTATATGCCTAAATATTATTTAAGGGTTTATTAAAAGTATTTGTTATAACAAATAAAACATCAACTATAATCAATATTAAAAATACAAAACAATTCAAAATTTGGATGGAATGGTTATTTTACATTTTTTTCACTTTCATAAAATATTTATTATGTTATTTCACTTATACTGTGACATTTCATCCAAATGCCTTGGATATTTTTAAAGAAATATGCAGTTTGTTGCCAGTGGTCAGTAGTCTGACTGAAAGCTTGCAAATACGTGACATGGCTTGTGAAAGTAAACATTTGTCATAATTTTAGTAAAGTTATAAATACTTGGAGAAAGCCTGCAGTACTTTTTAACTGGCATATTTAAAAGAATCTTAATGTCGACAAAGCAAAACATTAAATATACATACTAATTTACACAAATACTCATAAAATAAAATAAAAATGAAATAATAACATAAGTAAATATTTTAATAGGTTACGACATCTATGATGTTATGTTTTATTTATTATGCATTGGATGGTGCTGTCCCACTGCTAACATGTGCTGAACGGTCAGTTGAGCAACAGTTCACTTCATCTTTATTCATTTCCCAAAGGCAATTTGGTTGCAGCATACAAGCATTTAACATAAGGCAATCCCATACAGATAATACAGACACATAAGACAAAATCTAAAAACCTTAACCCATGCGTTGTGTCTTCCTCACTCAGTAAACTAACAATTACAGAGTTGTCTGCAAATTTTATAATACTGAATGTCTATTTCTAAAATTACACTTAAAATCATTTGTATACAAAATAAATAATAAAGGAGAGAGGACACATCCTTTAGGTGACCCGGTATATGACACAGCCATTCAGAAAGATGGTCATTTATTTTAACCATCTGTGTTCTTTGCACAAAGAAATCTAAAACAAGATCACAGCACATCTCACTTCTCACAATGATTCATTCTGTGTCCTCGTGTCCTGGCAGGACCAGGCTCCATGAGAACGCACGTCCGTTCTTTGCGTTTTTAGAATTGAGAAACAGCCGATGTATTGATTGCAGAGACTCTGAGCTCACTGACAACAAACACAGTTTATTTCCTGTCTGGGTTTTTAATCAGTGGTAGTAATCACTGTAGAGCTGTGATGTATTAAATCTGTTCACCAGACCAGAAAGCGACTCCTCTTCAGCATCTGTCTAGTGATAAGCTTTGAGGGTGAAATAGGAGTAACTTTTTTGCATTAGGCTTTAAAGTCAGCATGAAATGATCTTTTCTTTCATATTGTGACGTATATGCAAGTGAAAGGGCTTCTTGAACGAGAAAAAATGTAAGGTGAGACTTAATTTTGTCCATGGGGATTTGATTGGATCATTAGATGGTTGTGGTTTGCTATTGGTCGATCTCATGTGACAG
This sequence comes from Megalobrama amblycephala, assembly GCF_018812025.1. NCBI lineage: Eukaryota > Metazoa > Chordata > Actinopteri > Cypriniformes > Xenocyprididae > Megalobrama > Megalobrama amblycephala. The sequence continues at coordinate 8,035,784 of NC_063060.1, read as the reverse complement.
GTTGTCCCACCCTCTTGCTGATAAACACATAATTAGAGAAGAAAAGAGATGTTGGTGCAAGAGGGAAGGGAAGTTAGGGCATATGATTAAAAAAATAATGATGTGGACAAATAAATCATTTAAAATAAACACTGCTATATTAAAAAAATAAGAATTATTCATTTTGATTTCATGGTGACTTTGAGAATCTCTCTCTCTGTTACATCTCATCTCATCTTTGTCCCCTCTGTTTCTGTGTAGTTGTGGGACTCCACAGAGCAGTTTCAGGAGTACTACCGTCAGCGTCTGCGTGTCCAGCAACATCTGGAACAGAAGCAGCAGCAGCGGGAACTCTACCAGCAGATGCTACGAGAGGGCGGAGTCCAGCAGCACGAGGCCCCGGCCACCGCCAAGCACAACCTCACAGAAGCCTTCCTTACCAGGTCAGCCAAACTCCATGTTACCACTAAAATCACATCCAAAGGTCAGCGTTTGTGTCTAGAACTGCATTGACGTACAGCAAACTAGCTGAAGTTTACAAACACAAAGACACAAGGTGAAATCTGACACAGCTAAAAGCAAGAGGGAGGGATGCAGAGGAAAAAGGCATGGCAGGTTGAATATCAAATGAAAGGCTAATGAGATGTAGATGTGAATGACCTCAGGGTTTTACAGATGGTGCTCCGAGCAGCCACAGAACTTGAAGTGGGTGGAGAATTCCCTAAGGAATACAAACACATATACACATCCATGCCTTGAACCACATTTACATAGTGTTTTATTTAGTACCAGGCAGGGTAGAAGCTTGGATTTATGGTCCAAGGATAACTTTTTGTGGGTGGCTCTGCTCCTCCAGTCTGACAAGTAGGCTGTACCATGACCCAACCTTCTTTTTTTTTTTTAAACTAATACCTGAAATCCTTTCTAGATCCAGTTTTAAAGGGTTAGTTCACCCAATAATGAAAATTCTGTCATCAGTTACCCACCCTCATGTCATTCCAAACCTGTTAGACTTTCCTTCATCTTTGGAACACAAATGAAGACATTTAAATGAAAACTGAAAGTCTTTTCACCCAAAACATTCATAAAGAGATCAAAAAAGGAATCCATATGAGCGATTTAATCCAAGTCTTCAAGTCTTGTTGTTCTTGCACATCAAAGAAGTATGGTTGAGCTTCATTCCGTTTCCCATATTTGATGTGCTCTATGCATGTTCATTGATCAATGTTTATATATGAATAAAGGCCTAAATTAAATCTGCTCATCATATAAACCAATTGTGTCTCTTTGAAAACACTTGGATTAAACTGCTTGATTAATATGTCTTTATTTTACAATCTCTTTATAAACATTTTAAAGTGTCAGAGTTTTTGACATATAGACTTTCAATGGAGGGACAGAAATCTCTCAGATTTGATTGAAAATATCTTCATTTGTGTTTTGAAGATGAATGAATGTATTATGGGTTTGGAACAAAATGAGGGTGGGTAAATGATGCCAGAATTTACATTTTTGAATGAACTATCCCTTTAAGTTATGTTTTGAATTCTGAAATCACTGAAAATCTGAATTTAGCATGGATTTTTGAGTTTTTGGTGGACTGTAGGCCTCTTTTGTCATAGGGTTTTCATCCCACTCGATGTCCCTTGTAACAGGGATGTGTGTGTATGTCTTTTTATGTGTGAAAAATGAGATAAGATAATAAGAGATGAGAGATTCATAAATATTAAGAAGAGATGACAGACTAAACATAATGATTTAGATAATTTTTAAAACATTTCAATTGTGTCAGTAATCCTTTCTTAGAGTCTGCAAAATTGTTGAAGGATTTTTTTGGAACTGTATTAATTATTTATTGATGTTGCATGGGCTGTCACTCAAATTACAGACCCCTCAAAAAACCCTAAAGGAAAACTAGTGAAATGTAATGATGCAATCAGAGGTATTACCCTGTTCTCTTGTTCGGCTTTGATACTTCTCTAGTTCTGTCGCTGTGGTTACGGCACAATTGTAACACAGAAACATAACAAAGGGAGGTTTTGGAACAGTGCCGTGCCGTTCCACTGGTGATGTCATCATTAAAGGCCACAACCATAAATAATGCAGTATGTCAGAGGGGAGGGGAGGGCAGAAGAAACATTCATTGTTCTGTCAACAGAATCCGTACTGGTCATGAGTTATTACAAAATCTTAGGATATTAATTTGAATATATATTAGGACAAGTATAGATTTTTAGGACAAATAATCTAAAAACGAATAAAAATCTGTTCTGTGTGCACACTTCGGACTGTACACTTTTTGCCATCTGCTTCAGGGGATTTTATGGGGGAAACCCCCCTTGACCACAGGGAAATGACCAGTTGTGTTAATCGTGGTTTGTGTTTGGCAGAGATTAAGAAGAATATCAAATGAAAGGCTAATGAGATGAACCTCATGCTTCTACAGATGGTGCAGCGAGCAACTATGGAGCTTGAAGTGGGTGGAGAAATCCCCAAGGAAAACACAAATACATTTTATAAGCTATATGCACTTTGATGTGTATGTGATTAAAAAAGCAACCGTGATCATCAGTAAAGTGAGTTTAAAAATAAGATGTTTTGAGCAAGCTCAAAGTTAGTCACATTTAGCCAAGCATTTAACTATTTGGTGTCCATGTTGCAGTTTATTCTGGTCACTTTGACAAGAAGCAGCTGTATGAGCGACATGTAAAATGACCAGTGGTCATATTCACATACAGTTACATCTCTACAGTGTATTTGTTACTGTCTCAGATGAAACCCTTAAGTAATTTGCAACCATTTGCAATTACTTGCTAATTATGGTAAAAAGTTCATTTTAAAATACAGCAGAAAAAATTATTTTGTTAGTTACTGTCTTGCACAAACTCCTTAAAACCAAATTGGATTTTTGATTTAAATTCAAATTTGAATTTAAACTTAAATAGGATCTTATGATTTTGAGAAAGCTCTTGCCTTTTTTGTGTGCATTGCATGGTCAGTGAACGGTCAGTGGGCAGTCCGTGGGCACCAAGTTGACACTAAAGCTTCATGTTTTTGTATGTATGTATGTATGTATGCAGGTCTATTCAAAGACTGGAGGAGCTGAATGTGGGAATGGATGATTTGGGAGAAGAGGTGCAGGCTCTCTCTCAGCAGTGTAATGGAGGCAGCAACAATGACAGTGAGGCGAGAGAGGCCTCAGCCACGACACAGACACAGGAAGGGGGTGGAGGAGACAGCGATGTGGTCACCAGCACTCCTCAGAGGTCAGCAGGTCAAGCAGCCTTCCCTCCACCCACCCAGTCTCCTGTACTGCCCCAGAGGTGAAGAGAGACCAGTTCTTTAACTCTTTAAAGTCACACTCAATTAATTTTTCATAATCGTTCAAAGAGTTTAAAAATCTCTATTCTAGTGCATCTTTAACACTTTTAACATCTTTAACTTTTTTTTTTTTTTTAGAAAAATATATGCTTTTTGTCATATCAAACTCTAATAAATAAGTTTTTGTTTTTTGTTTTTTTTAATTTGCTTGGTAATGTTTTTTAGTGATTATTAATGTTTGAGGTTCTTAAAAAGGTTTTGTTTTCAACTGCAGTGCCCAAACTGGAGACAAAACTGGACAGATTGACAGCAGTTTGACCCGATCTAAAGGCCCAGAGGTAAAGCGTCCCCTACAGTTCAACATAAGCCTACTGTGTCATATTTGATACAGAAAATTCTAAGGCTTCAAAATTATCAACATGATCAAAACTTTGCTGACAAACTTAAGAATAACCTAAGAATATTGTTAGTAATATTTCAAGAATAATTATTGGACTGAAGCAACTTTTCAGATAAATCATGTTAAAATGTGAGCAACAAATATGCCATGGCTTTTGAGGAACATCTCTCAATCATTTTTGTATTGCATTATATGTTTTAACCCACACAATTAAAACTACAGAGCTTTGATCATAAAACTAAATATTTTAATTAAATATCATCTTACGAGATGATATTTGGGAGATGTAGAGTGCCATCTGATATTTAGAGGCATTTTATGTTAAGTAATCTGCTATACTGTTATAAAGAGCTCATTAATTTACAAGCTATCAGAATTTCATTTTTGCAGCATAAAAAAAAAAAAAAACCCCGAAACAAAAAAAAAAACGCTGCGTCAAATTCAATATTTTTCCCTCTGAATTAAAGGGTTAGTTCACCCAAAAATGAAAATAATGTAATTTATTACTCACCCTCATGCCGTTCCACACTCGTAAGACCTTCATTAATCTTCGGAACACAAATTAAGATATTTTAGTTGAAATCCGATGCCTCCGTGAGGCCTGCATAGGGAGCAATGACACTTCCTCTCTCAAGATCCATTAATGTACTAAAAACATATTTAAATCGGTTCATGTGAGTACAGTGGTTCAATAGTAATATTATAAAGTGTCGAGAATATTTTTGGTGCGCCAAAAAACAAAATAACGACTTATATAGTGATGGCCGATTTCAAAACACTGCTTCATGAAGCTTCGGAGTGTTATGATTCTTCTGTGTTGAATCATGATTCGGATTGCGTGTCAAACCGCCAAACTGCTGAAATCACGTGACTTTGGCGCTCCGAACCGCTGATTCGACACACTGATTCATAACGCTCCGAAGCTTCCTGAAGCAGTGTTTTGAAATCGGCCATCACTATATAAGTCGTTATTTAGTTTTTTTGTTTTTTTAGCGCACCAAAAATATACTCGTCGCTTTATAATATTACTATTGAACCGCTGTACTCACATGAACTGATTTTAATATGTTTTTAGAACATTTATGGATCTTGAGAGAGGAAGTGTCATTGCTCCCTATGCAGGCCTCACTTAGCCATCAGCTTTCAACAAAAATATCTTAATTTGCATTCCGAAGATTAACAAAGGTCTTACGGGTGTGGAACGGCATGAGGGTGAGTAATAAATGACAGAATTTTCATTTTTGGGTGAACTAACCCTTTAAAATTGAAGTGTTTTTTTTCCCCCTCTATGAGTATGAGCTCAAAAGTCTGATATACAAATGTGATACTCAACAAAAAACAAATAAGCAAACATTTTTTTGATTTTGTTTGAAGGTTCAATAAATTAAAAATAAATTTAAAAAAAAAACAATTTTTTGGACTATTGTTTCTTATGTCAGGCTTTACAGGGTTAACATTCACTGAATAAAACATTCTCCCTCTGAAGGCTTTGGTTTAATTACAGCTCTAAAACTTCACAGATCAAAAACAGATTAAGGATTGTTCAGGGATTATTTGAGATTAAATGAACATAATCTTCAAATAACCCTTCTCACATATAAAAAGTGTGTTTATATGTGTGTATTGCAGAAAGAGAAGTCTAAAGCCAAATTTGTGATGGTCAACACCCTGGAGGATACGCAGGCGGTCCGCGCCGTGGCCTTCCACCCCACAGGAACATTATATGCGGTTGGCTCCAACTCTAAGACGCTGCGCGTGTGTGCCTATCCCGACACGCTGGACACGAGGTCAGCCGCCCACATGCTGCATTAAAACCTGATTAAAAGATCTGAATCAGATGCATTACAGTTGAAGCAAAAGCCTGAAATCCTCATTTTAGCCACCCAACTTTAAAGGATTAGTTCACTTTGAAATTAAAATTACCCCAAGCTTTACTCACCCTCAAGCCATCCTAGGTGTATTTGACCACCTTCTTTCTGATGAACATAATTGGAGTTATATTAATAAGTATCTGATGCATCCAAGCTTAATAATGGCAGTAAACAGAACTAACGAGTGTGAAGCTCTAGAAAGTAAATCCATCCAAAGCAAAACATACTCCACACGGTTCTGGGAGTTAATAAAGGCATTCTGAAGCGCAAAGATGCATTTGTGTAAGAAATGTATTCATAGTTAACAAGTTTATAAAGTAAAATATCTAGCTTCCACCAGACCACCTTCCATAATTAACTTACGAAGAAAGTGTAACGCCTCTCATTTATCAAAACGCTTACATTACGTCCTACGCCTTCTGTATTCAACTTATGAAACAAGCGTAACTGACGCAATGTCAGTTGCGCTTTCTTCGTAAGTTCAATATGGAAGGCGGTCTGGCGGAAGCTAGATATTTTACTTTATAGCTTGTTAAATATAGATATTTTTCTTACACAAATACATCATTTTGCTTCAGAAAGCCTTTAATAACTCCCTGGAGCTGTGTGAAGTACGTTTATGATGGATGGATGTGGATGGATGCACTTTCTTGAGCTTCATACTCGTTGGTCCCATTCACTGCTATTATAAAGCTTGGACGTGTCAGGATATTTAATAATATAACTCTGATCATGTTCATCAGAAAGAAGAAGGTCAAATACACCTGGATGGCTTAAGGGTGAGTAAAGGTAACACCTGGATGGCTTAAAGGATTAGTCCACTTTTAAATAAACTTTTCCTGATAATTTACTCACCCCCATGGCATCCAAGATGTCCATGTCTTTCTTTCTTCAGTTGAAAATAAATTAAAGTTTTTGATGAAAACATTCCAGGATTTTTCTCCTTATAGTAGACCTCAATGGGCACCAAACAGTTGAAGGCCAAATTTAGTTTCACTGCAGCTTCAAATTGTTCAACACGATCCCAGATGAGAAATAAGTGTCTTATCTAGTGAAACCATCGCTCATTTTCTGAAAAAAAATTGAAAATTATATTTTTTAACCTTAAATGTTCATCTTGAACTAGCTCTCTTCTTCTCTTCTATTTGAATTCCAGCAGTGTAGACACTGCTAAGCGTAGTACTACCCTCCACAGGTCAAAGTTTGAACTAATTTTTATATGCAATATGTTAGTTCAATAGTATATAACAATTAGTTCAAACTTTGACCTGTGGAGGGCAGTATTATGCTTAGCAGCATCTATACTGCTGGAATTCTAATAGGGAAGAAGAAGAAGAGAGCTAGTTCAAGATGAGCATTTCTGGTTAAAACATATAATTTTCAATTTTTTTAAGAAAATGAGCGATGGTTTCACTAGATAAGACCCTTATTTCTCATCTGGGATCGTGTTGAACAATTTGAAGCTGCAGTGAAACTAAATTTGACCTTCAACTGTTTGGTGCCCATTGAGGTCTACTATAAGGAGAAAAATCCTGGAATGTTTTCATCAAAAACTTTCATTTATTTTCGACTGAAGAAAGAAAGACATGGACATCTTGGATGACATGGGGGTGAGTAAATTATCAGGAAAAGTTAATTTAAAAGTAGACTAATCCTTTAAGGTAATTTTAATTTCAAAGTGATTTAATCCTTTAATTATAAAAACTAGGAATTAAAAAAAAACACGATGAAGTGTTTGAGAAACGTGCAAGAGTTTGTTTTTACCAACGATTTTTGAACTATTCAATGATCCATTAATAAGGACAGTCACTTGTTTTGTTCCTGATTGAATCAGCCGTTTGAATGAATGACCCTGTGACTCACAGTTACTTGCCGCCACATACTGGAAGTTTTAGTTTCAAATGTAAAGTATTGCTTGTAAAGTATCATAGTTGAACATTTAAAATATAATTTTTTTTAAACATTAATGCATTATTAATGCAATCATAATTGCAGTGTAAATACATTAAATGCTGCTTTAGATGCAGCTTCTGTGCCACTTCTGCAGTGCAAAAATGGATTTTGTTAATACTGATTTCATTTGATTCATAACAGCCTAAAGTGCCTTAATATTCAACTTAATAATATCGTCTAGTTATCGTTATCAACAAAACCCCAGAAAATAAAGAGACATAATTTTTTGTCAATATCACACACACTATCCTGGTCTTATTGTGAACGATTTATCAGTGCATGTTATATCTGGCTGAATGAACTAAGTGCGACTTAATTTTTAGGAAACCAGAACCTTTTAATTGACAGTTTAATGATAATGTCTTCAGTTTATATAGTTGTATTGTTGTTTCTCAGTGGCTCGGGCATGAGTAAACCTCCTGTAATCCGCTTCAAGAGGAACAAGCATCATAAAGGCTCCATATATTGTGTGGCCTGGAGCCCCTGTGGACAGTTACTGGCCACCGGCTCCAATGACAAATACGTCAAAGTGCTGCCCTTCAACCCTGAAACCTGCAATGCTACAGGTGAGAGAAAGAGAGATTCTAAACAAATATTCATGAATCATCATAGAAAAATTTAATGGAGTTTGGTTGAATGTTTTTTACTTTATATATTTGAATTCAGGTCCTGATCTGGAGTTCAGTATGCATGATGGGACTATCAGAGATCTGGCATTTATGGAGGGTCCTGAGAGCGGAGGGGCTATTTTAATTAGTGCAGGAGCTGGAGACTGTAACATCTACACAACCGACTGCCAGAGAGGACAGGGCCTGCATGCACTGAGCGGACACACAGGTACACACACCCTCAAAAAACATGACTTTATATTATATACACGCACACAGTTTCTTATAAATATTTTCTTTCCTTGTCCTCAGGTCATATCCTGTCTCTGTACACATGGGGGGGCTGGATGATCGCATCCGGCTCTCAGGATAAGACTGTGCGTTTCTGGGACCTGCGTGTTCCCAGCTGTGTGAGAGTGGTGGGGACGTCCTTCCAAGGCTCCGGTGGGCTTCACCTTCTTCACTGCCTTTGTTTTACTCTTTTAGCACTTTGTCTGCTGAAAAATGCACGTAATAGGGTCAATCCATGTCAACTCAACCGGTGTTGTGTCAAATGTTTTGATTTTTAATCATTTCTTTTCTGGTGAAAGACATACATAAAGCCAAATATTAAATGTCATTTATAGATATTTATTGAGTAATCCACTATTTTGTAGAGGGGGTGAAAATGTCAATTTTCACTTGAGATTTGGAGCCAAATTACAGGGGGGTAAAAATGACTTTAGAAAGATGGCAGCATCATTATTTTATTTTTACACAAAGATTTATAGGTCTATTTGTAAAATCTGTTGACTTTAGCAATTTTTGTTGCATAATATGTCAACGGTGACAGTTCAAAATGGGAAAAAGCCCTTGGTTAAATTCAACAAATTGAACATAGATTCACATTGGGATCACCATGTCTCTGGGACTGAAACATATCCGACCTTTAAAATGAATCTAAAAGGATGTTAACGTATCTTTGATACTTCTTGTGTTACAGGCATGCAAACTTGGGGAAAAATAATATTTATGATACTCAGAAATGTTCTATGCAATTGTTTTCATAGAGGGAAACAAAATACATTTCTAGTTACAACATTATTTGTTCTTCAGACAGAACAGTTCTTCAGTTCCTCTTTAAAAGAAAAATGCAAAGTGACCCACATTTATTTTGTTTTTGACCATTGAAAATATGTACAATTTTATTCTTGGAGACATATTGAGATCCCGATATCTCTGGAGTTAAACCATTGAGGGCCTTCAAAATGAAGATACCAAAAGAAACATTTGTTAAAAACCAAAATCTGAAAGGATATTAAGATATCGTTATTACTTCTTGTGTTACAGGTATGCATACTTTAGAGAAAAAGAAAACTCTCATTTTTAAACTGTCACCATTGGCATATAATGCAATAAAGATTGCTAAAGTCAACAGATTTTACTAACAGACTTTCCAATCTCTGTGAAAAATAAAATAATAATGCTGCCATTTTTCTAAAATAATTTTTACCCCCCTGTAATTTGGCTCCAAATCTCATGTGAAAATTTTCATTTTGACTCCCTTCTACAAAATAGTGGATTACTCAAGAAATATTCATCCATGACATTTAAAGGGATAGTTAACCCAAAAATGAAAATTCTGTCATCATTTACTCACCCTCAGGTTGTTCCACACCTGTATAAATTTCTTTGTTCTGTTGAAAACAAAGAATGATAATTTGAAGAAGGTTTGTAACCCGGCCGCTTTGGGCCACCATTGACTTCCATAGTATTATTTTTTTCCTACAATGGAAGTCAATGGTGGCCCAAAGCAGCCTGGTTATAAACTTTTTTTTCCCCACCAGTGTTTTTGATCATTTTCATAAAATTGTCATGGCCCCCAGAATATTTTGCTGTATGAATATCTGAACATGCAATATATCAAAAGATAGTTTTATCTAGCTTCATGCAGCCTTCTTTTATCAACACTTGAATATAGGTAAGTTTAATTAAAAGAAGCAACATTTTTTAACTGAGAAAATATTTTTTCAAGGACTACAACATGCATATGCAATGCTTCTATCACTTGCTTCTGCTTATTCTTCGCCTGTGTTTTAATCCGGAAATTCTCGACTGTTTCACAAATTGTGTAATAGCGCCCTCTGCCATATAACAGTGAAAATACTGAAAGCCGGAAAATTCTGTCAATGGCGGGGAGAGTTTCTGAATTTTGGTTGATTTGACACGAAATGACCCAGTAGCAGTTTTTGATGGTTTTTGGTTTCTAGATGGTCTACGCTGGTCATTTATGCTTATTAGCTGCTTCAGACTGGTGGGGTATGACTAATGGGTGTGACCTGGTTTTTCTAGCAGTGAAACTGTATATCTGACCTGATTCACTGGGAACATCATGTGGCTACCATCTCACATAGGCTACTAATGTGCTTTGCAATTTTGAAGTCACTTTTTTTTTTGTATGGCATTGGTTAATACTATAATAAACCTGTTTCAACATTGAAAAGTTTGTGATTGTTTGTTCATGTGTTGTATATCCTGTGTGTGTCTCAGGCAGTCCTGTGGCGTCGGTGGCGGTGGACCCGAGCGGGCGTCTGCTAGCAGCAGGGCAGGAGGACAGCTCCTGTATGCTGTATGACATCAGAGGCGGACGCATGGTTCAGACGTACCAACCGCACTCCAGCGATGTCCGATCGGTGCGCTTCTCCCCCGGCGCTCATTACCTGCTCACAGGATCCTACGACACCAAGGTCATCGTCACTGACCTACAAGGTGAGGTCGCAGATGCCCCTCAGTTTAGTGTTATTCATTGTTATTTATTAGTTTAGTATCATTGCAAAACTGTTATAGTTTGTATTAATATTTTTATTCTGTTTTTTTTTTATATATATATTTTTTTTGTTTGTTTTTATGTTTTTTTTTATGTGTATTGTAATTTCATTGTGTTTTTGTAATTTTTATTTCTTTATGTCTATATAGTTTTTGATCATTTTTATTTTAATTTTACTTTAGTAAAAATGAGAAATGTTGCTTTAGCAACTAGCTGAAATAATAAAAAAGTTTAAGTTTTTGTTATATTTTAATTTATTTCAGTTAAAGTTTGTTTTATTTCAAGTCAAACTTTTTATGATTTAAATTTAGTCAAAACCCTGCATAAAACTTACTTTTATATTTATATTTATTTAAATTTAATTTATTTTACTACATTTTTACACATTCAAAGACTGCAGGCCAAAAGTTACCTACTGCTTAAAAGTTACCAAATTGCTCTTTGTGAGTTTAATCTCAATCAAATGATTTTTTAAAAAATCTGTAAGATATCCTATAATCTCAGATAACTAAAGTTCATTGGTCAAAAGGTGAGGGAACCTGTTTTACAGGTTGTGGAAGAGTCAGCTACACATATAATGTTTGTATAATCTATGTGGATGTTGCAGTGTTAATATGTGTATTAACATTTTTGAAACATTTAAAGCAATGAAGTGAGTTTTTGATCATTGAACTGTACGTGTTGCACAGGGGACCTGACGAAGCAGCTGCCCTTGACCGTAGTGGGAGAGCATGCGGATAAGGTGATCCAGTGCAGGTGGCACACACACCACCTCTCCTTCTTGTCCTCCTCCGCTGACCGCACGGTCACACTCTGGACGCAGGCCTCATAGAGCCAGCTCTGGCCACTAGAGGGAAACAGCACATGTATTTATATATGTGTGGCACTGTGCTTCTGTTTTAAGTCTGTCTGTTTGGTATGAGTGTGTATTTATTTTGTGTTTCTGGACCTTGAGTTCTGTATCACAAAGAATGGCTGAGATAAATGCAAACCCTTTTTATGTAGATATTATCTGATTGACTGCCAGTGCCATGTGTCTGTGTGTCTGATGGCCCTGAGCCATATTGGGATGTGATGCTTTGCTGTAGTGTGCTTGGCTATATATGCCTTTCCATTCAATAACCTTTATCAAACTCTGAACCACACCACACATAATTGAACACAGACTCAGTGGTGTAATGTGATCTATTCTGTGGCCTTCCTGAGATTTTATAGCATCTCTGTGTGTCCGCTTTCCATAATCACAGTGTGTCTGTACTCACCTGTTTGAAAATAGCCTCTGGAAATAGATGCAGTATTCATTAAGTCACTTCTGATGTATCATTGCAAACCGTTGGGTGAAAACCATATGAATGGAACATGTTGAGTGAGATGTACATGCAGTCCAACGCTTGGCTGAAATATGGACATTTTTATGGCCTGCTGCAAATACTGTATTGAAATTCAGCCGCTTGTGCAAATATCAAAACCAAGTCAATGTAAACTGCCTTTGTAAATGCTGTCAAGTAAGTCCGTCATTTAAAGTGGTTAATGTTTGAATTTCACTGTTTTTGCTTGAAAGCGTTTGCAGCCCTTGTGAGTGCCTCTGAATTGATGGCATGGATCGAAGTATTGCATTTTTAAATGTAGATTTATGAAGGGAATCTGTATCCTAAAAACTTCAGTCTACATGTAGTGCTAAAAAGACATTAGATTAAATGTTTTGGGCATTGGCACATGTTAAACTTCAATTAACAAGTGAAATAGTTTGATACTATGATTTTGCACTTTTTTTTTTATAATATCCGTTTCACGTTTGTTTGGGCTGTTTAATATGTTGTATATTTTCTAATGATGTAAATTTTATTATTTAATCTCTTGAGGTTTTTGTTGTTATTAATGTTATTAATTTTACATCGAAGCCAAACTAACATTTTGACATGTTTATGCTAATAAGCAGCTCTCACTTGAAGTCATGTAGTGAAATATTGTGTTGTTCCTGCGATCCTTTCTTAAATCATATTTGGACATCAGTGACTACAGTAAAGGCTCATGGGACAAGTCTGCTGCTGTTGTGTCTGAATAAATAACCCTATTCTCTACTACGGCTCCATTCATTTGCATTAAGCCCTAGTGGCTCAAAGACATTTTCATTTTCTTGATCTTCATTGATTCACTAACAGTGAAAACATTGAATTTTTTGAGTAGACCAGGGGTATTCAGTTAAAGGGTTAGTTCACCCAAAAATGAAAATTATCTCATTTATTACCCTCATGCCCTTCCACATCCGTAAGACCTTCTTTAATCTTCGGAACACATTTTTTGTTGAAGTCCAATAGCTCCGTTAGGCCTCCATAGGGAGCAATGACATTTCCTCTCTCAAGATCCATAAAGGTACTAAATACATATTTAAATCAGTTCATGTGAGTACAGTGGTTCAATATTAATATTATAAAGCGACGAGAATATTTTTGGTGCGCCAAAAAAACAAAATAACGACTTAGTGATGGCCGATTTCAAAACACTGCTTCAGGAAGCATCGGAGCATAATGAATCATAATGTTGGTTATGTCTAAAGTGAAAGTAATCAGTTGAGAGAAAATCGGATGTGTGTCTGTATTTTAGATGTGTGCAGGTCTAAAAGTAACAGCTGCCTAATAGTAAACATGCTGCCGCTTGTCCTTAAAGGGACAGTTCACCCAAAAATCAGAGCCATAGAGAGGCTCTGCCAAAAATGAAAATTCTGTCATCATTTACTCACTCTCATATTGTTTCAAACCTGTATTCATTTCTTTCTTCTGCTCAACACAAAATAAGATATTCTGAAGAATGTGGGTAACCAAAGAGTTGGTGACCAGCAACCCACATTCTTCAAAATATCTTATTTTGTGTTCAGCAGAAAAAAAAAAAAATCATTCAGGGTTAAAACAACCTGAGAGCGAGTAAATGATGAGAGAATTTTCATTTTTGGGTGAACTTTTCCTTTGATGTTAAAACATTTATTATTGTTATATTCATCTGAACTGTTAATTTTATGTCATTATTTAAGTATTTAATTTAATATCGCCCATTTTGTACATTTACATTTATTTTTTATACAAGAAGATACTGTTTATCATAAGTTATTTTAACCGAAGGGCCCCCAAATAAAATTATTCTTAGGGCCCCGTAAAAGCTCGGGCCGGCCTGCTACGCTTTAATGCTGTAGACTGAAGGTCCAAAACGGTCCAAAACATAGAGGTCCAAAATATATGCTACACTTGCTGAATGCCAAATGAGATTGCAAAAACGAGTCTGACTCTCGGTCTTCTATCAAAAAAAAAATATATATGTTTATTAAAATGCCAAGCAACATTTTGAGCGGAAGTAGCCTACCTTTCAGCATCAAGATACTATTTAGTAAAATACAAAAATAAATAGATTTTTTAAAAATTATTAATTTCTTATAGCATGTAGGACCGAAATATAGCCTATTTTTAATGAAAATTTAATTTAAGTGCTGTGAGAAATATTTAGGTTATTTTTATATTTTGTAAATGCAGACACTTGAGATGTTAGGCTACACAGTGAACAAACCTCCGCCTATATGGCTGGAAATTATTAGTTTAAAAACTATATATATAGATAGATTATATAGATTAGTTTTCTCAACCAAACGCAAATCATCTAGTCTCTTATTTTATTGAATAGCATAGCTATACAGTGCACTAATAATATATAATGGCGTCATGATATTTGGTACAGGGAGGGTGATATGTTGTACAGGATATCCATATATGGTATAGCCGCATACGTAGGCTACGTACAGTACAGTCATTTTGAAATTTTAAGCGCTTTCGTTTTTTCACGTCCGGGAACTCCTGCATCTTTCTTTAGATTAAACTACTTCAGTTTAAAGAGATAGATTTGCAAACGCGTGCTATGGGGCAGATTTAAAAAGTTTTTTAAATATTCAAGAGGCACCTGGTTGATCGGCATAATTTAATTCGCGGATGAAGGTTTATCGAACACGATGAGCAGCTCCGGTAAGTGAGAGAAGAGGCGCGATCTGATTAGGACTTGACCAACTAAAAATTGTTTTGAACAAATCTAAATCTCTATTTTGTACAATTAAACAATTAGGCAGTCTGTTTATTTTTTATAATAATGAGTTACGAAAACTTTGAAATATCGCCTTGTTTCTATGTATTGCTACAAATAACTGTAAGCTACAATGTATGTTATTGCCTAATTCATTCTTTTATGTCCAGAGGCTCAGTTTGTGGATAGGAACCGGGCAGCGCTTATTCAAAGGGTTACTTCAGTGATGGCAATAGCAGATGAGCTCAAAAATAAAGACATGATACATGATGAAACATATTCAGAGATCAGAGCAGAAGTAACCAACCAGGGCAAAATGAGAGAGCTGTTTGAAGCACTGCATTCTGGAGGAGACAGAGTGAAAAATTACTTTTATTATGCGCTGAAACAACATGAAAAATTCCTCTTCAAAGACCTGGGTAAGAGAATCTACAGTCGGTATTAATTTGAGATTAAAACTACCTGTATAGGTATATGACCTGTCCTGTGGTTGATGGTAACAGGTGGTGACAACTGAAAACAACCGTGACCTAAACCTGCGGGAGAGCATTCAGCTGCAGTGACCTGAACAGTGAGTGTCAATTACATGTTATGCACTGTAGTAATATATATGTCAAACACTCAAATCAAATAATAACCACCTTTGTTACGATTATTCTCGCTGGAGAGCAAAACAAAGTTTTTATTTAGCCTATTTATTTATTTATTTATTTTTTTTTTTTTACAGATTGCTGATATTCTGTCCTTGAAGCTCAACAAACAGTACTGTGCAAGACTTTACAGACCTAATGTGGAAAAAAGAGAGAAGATGCAGCCACATGAACATGAAAGAATGATTAAAATGCAGTTAAAGGAACAGTTCAACCCCCCCCCCCCCCCCCCCCCCAAAAAAAACAAAAAACAAAAACAAAAACACATATATAACATAAAGCATACCATAGGGTAATGGTACGCATTATATTTTCACCATGAAATATTTTTTCAAATAAGTTTTTATTACATAAAATAGCTTCAATTATGCATATCAAAAAAGATTTTTGAAGAATGGGGGCTACTTATGGAAACGTTGCCATATGGAAACTCTGTACCACAATGGAAAATGGTCAAAAAAGCAGTTTTTCTATAAATATTGATTTTCTTTTCTATTTTACAGAGCCCCGCACATGACATGCAAGAAAAAAATTAAATCGTGCACACAATTTACTAATTTGTTTCCTCATGCGCACGATTCAAAATGCTGTCTGAAGGGGTCAGAGAGCTCTCAGATTTAATGTATATCTCAAAAATATCTTAATTTGTGTTCTGAAGATGAACAAATGTCTTACAGGTTTGAAACTGCATGAGGGTCAGTAATTAATGACAGAATGTTTTTTTTTTTTGGGGTGAATATACCAGAATTTGTAGGCTGTGTTTGCACATTTGAAATGTATGAAAGTAAAAGTTTGACCTTTTTGGAACATTTGACCTTTGGTTACATGGAAGAAAATGTCATACAGGCTTTAATTTAGGTGAACATTTTTAAGCTCTTTACATTAAAATTAAAGTCTTTATATTAATAAAAATGATTTTAAAAAAGAAATAAGGAATGATTTTACAATACTTGCAAAGTAAATTTAAGAAATTTTGAAAATCACCCATTGACTTACATCAGAGATGATGTCACCATTTAGTGTCATTTACTCACCTTCATGCCATTTAGAGCTGCATTTATACTGTTCATTTCACAACACATGAAATAATTATTGTGCATCTGTTTTTACATTCCAGTGGGAAGGATTCTCTTCTCCTCGAATAAATTGATAACTTTGTGAATTTGTTCACACTGTTCTTTTTATTTCGTAATTTTATAACTGGCATTAAACATTCTTACCTGACAAATCAATTAGTATTTGATTATTCTTTATTTATCTAAGGTTACACGGTGTTTGATGTTACAGCAGATTGATGCTCATAAGGCTTGTGATCTGAATGAAGCAGCAGGCTCAATCAATACTGCATCCTCTATCAGGACATTTAGTTATTCTACAAAGCCCTATATATTTTGATAAGCCCTGTATATTTTATACACACACACACACATATATACCTATATATGTGTGTGTGTGCATGAAATATACAGGACTTATCAAAATATATAGGGCTTTGTAGAATTACTATATATATATATATATATATATATATATATATATATATATATATATATATATATACATTATGCTATCAGGAAAATGTTAGAGTTAAAATTAAGGGGTATTAATTTATTATGAATTCTGACTAAATTTTAAGTTTGAATTTGTTTTTTTTTTTTTACTTTTTAGTGACTTTTTATTATTATTTTAATTGTAAAGAAGAATAAATAGTTTTGTCCAGTAGTACATGAGTAGCCTACATTTTACAGAATCTGTCAGTTATTTCTCAAGACAATGTGTAGCCTACAGTGTTTGTCAAGACAAAGACTATTGTAGGCTAATTGAGGTAAATGTAAGACTGTTAGTATGTAGACTGAATCATGAATTAAAATGATCTGTTTCAAAAATGAAAACGACAACCATATTTTAACAAAAACAAAGATAAAAACAACGAATTAAAAGACATGAAAAGTGAGGACCGCTCGAAATGTCACTTCTTCTGTTTTCCCTGCATTATTCCGGATGTTCCTAAATTCTTGTGGTTAAACCACCACGTCACCACCAGATAGTGGAAATCTGATGGTCACACACCCTTATTACACTCACAGAAACTGTTACTCCAACACAGATACACGTTCCTTTGGATTTAAATGGAGGCATTCCATTGCTTAGACACGATGTCAGATCACGGTAAGAGTCGAAAGTTTGCAGTCTACAGAGTTTGAAAGTGTTCTCACATATCTTGTGTGTTTAATTTTTTACTTTGTTATTGAAGTTCAAACTGTGCACGCGCACTGTCTGCATGACTCGAGATCACGTCCGTTACATTCGGAAATTCTCCTCAGCAAATATAAACCGTGAAAGTGTATTAACCAAAACGAAAAATTAAATTATGTTATAAACACTAAGTTTTCTTATTAAGAAAGTTACCTCTTTCACTGTTTCTCAATCAATTTCCTGCAAATGGACTGAATTTTGCAACTTTGGATTTTGCAATTATCAGTAGGGCTATTCATTACTATACAAAGCCTACATTTTGATGTCCTCTGACTTTTTTTTTTTTAAAGCAGGCTCACAATCCATGTTTTTTGAGATAACTTTTATATATATTTTATAATCTATTAACCTGGCATGAAAAAACATAAAATGTTTTTTATTGACAATCTTTTCTTTAAAAAAAAAAAAAAAAAAAAAAAAAAATATATATATATATATATATATATATATATATATATATATATTTTTTTTTTTTTTTTTTTTTTTTTTTGTCTCTGAATGAGTGTCAGCTTAATATTGGCAATATTTGTATATTTGTTTCCTGTTCTTGCTTAGTGTTTTATTATTCCACATTATTTAAGTTCACCCCATATAAAGATTTTTTTTGTTTTTTGTTTTTTTGTTTTGTTTTTGAGCCTGTTAGATAGTCACATGAGACTTGCATTTCACTGCTTGGACATTCTGCCTGACATCTTTTGCGTTGCACTTAAGAATGATGGCTTTGAAATTGAATGATTGGGTGTAAATGGGTATGGGTGTAAAACATTATTATTTTTTTGCACAAACTATTCTTTTAATCACAAATTTATGTTGTAAATGTTTAGAAAATGCTTGAAACTTTCAATAATTTGAATATCTACATGGAAATAATTTCTTTGTCTTCTTCTCCAGGGGTCCAGTATGTGGACAGGCACAGGTCTGAGCTCATCCAGAGGGTTCAGAGGGTGATGGCAGTGTCACGCAAGCTGCTGTCAATGAACATGATCAATGTGGAGACATATTCACAGATCAGGAGAGCAGGAACCAAACAGGACAGAATGAGAAGGCTTTATGTAGCACTGGATGAAGGAGGACATGAAGTTAAATCTGCATTTTATTCTGCACTGGAGGAGTGTGAATTTCATCTCTGTTTAATAGGTAAAGATGTTACAGAAAATGGACTATTCAGAAGTTTACAAAATATCGAAAGCAATGTGCATATAAACCCTTTAGAACACATACTTGTTATACTTAACACCCTGAAGTATCTGTATTCTCTCCTTCTCTCCTTACTACAATAGATTTGCCAAATTTTGATGATGTTATTTATGCTGACATTACTTCATTCCTGGAAAGGAAGTGTAAGTGCTTCATTACTGATCTCCATTGTACATAAAAATGCTTAAACATTCAATCATTTGGAGAAAACAAGGTAATAATAATTCATTCATGTCGTATTTTCCAGATAACAGGTTTTTAGCTAATCAAAGGTCTGAGCTCATCCAGAGGGTTACAAGAGTGATGCCAATAGTGGATGAGCTGTCGGCACAACACAAGCTCAATGATCAGACATATGCACGAATCAGGAGAGCACCGACCAACCAGGAGCAAATGACAGAGCTTTATAAAGCCCTGGATGAAGGAGGATATGATGTGAAATCTGCCTTTTACTCTGCTCTGAGGAAGTATGAACCACACCTGTTCTGTTACCTGGGTAAATAATCTAATAATCCATGACAATGTGCCATATCAATTAGAAAAGGCAGGAATTTGCAAAAAAAAAAAAAAAAACTGTCTGTCATTATATCTGTCTGTCTGTCTGTCTGTTCATTTGTTTTCTTTCTCTCTCTAAACTTTTTTTCAAAACTTTCAAACAAGTCATTATTGAGCCAATATTAGGTTTGTCTTGACAAATTTTTATTTTCTACTTGAAAATTACAGTTGAATTCAGTATGAATTTCTTTTTTCATTCTTACATTCAAATTCAAATTGCAACTCTGCAATTCATGCCACCTCAATTCATGTTCAACTGTGATTTAAAAATCATTTAAAAACCAGTTCTGAATGGCTTGCATTAAATATTAAAGGCAGGGTAGGTAAAAAATGTATAAAAAACTTTTTTTTCAAAATTTGTTTAAACTTTATTTATATATCAATACATATTTAAAATGTAAGTACTCTGAAAAAGAAAGTATAAAAATCGAGTGTCTGTAGACCTCTCACGACTGTTTTAAAGACAGCTCATTATTTCCATTCACTCCACCCCCTCCCTTCTGGGCTCCTTCCAAAGCCACGCCCCCAAAACGCATGAACGTGCGACTCCGACCACTGAGCTGGAAGACGCATTATTTACCTGAGACGAGCGGAGAGGAAGGAGCACAGTGCATGTAGTGACATCATGTCAGAATCACATGTAATAAAAATAACTTTATAATTATGAAGATAAACATAATTTAATTCGCTAATGAGTTAGTTATCTATAAGGCAAAGCTAAAAACAGGTTGCATGATACACGTTTTTCCATTACCATCATTTACACTGTGATGAAGATGAATTTCGTGTAAGATTCATAACATATACGTTGTTCTACAGATAAACAGAGTAACATACACTCAAATATCAACTCACAACTGCATTGCAGACACAAAATAATAACACACACATACAACAAAGTGTGTACGACACACACAGATACAAGATAAAGACATCAGTAAACATAGGTAGAGAATATAAAAACAAAACAAAGGCGAAAAAAAACGTGCAGGTAAACTTACAGGTGAACATGGTAAAAGAGTAAGACAGAGGGTAAATATAGTTCTAAGAAAAGTTCCTAGATGCGGAGTAACGTTAGGCCTACTATCTGTTAAACATGTATTTAGTTATCTAAAGCAAAAATATGCACAATTCAACACTATAGCTATCATCTTGAGCTAGGCCTATAGATTATTTATCGTCTCTACTACGGCTCGCTAAGTAATGTTATGTTAGCTATATTACGCAGCTACGTGTGCTAATGACACATGCTTCATGAAAAAATAAACAAAAAAATATGTATGATCAAAATACAAAAAGAAAGATTTACCTGTCCAGCAGAAATAAAGCCATCAAGGAGTCACTTTTCAGCCCCTTGAGTTCCCTCAGTTCTCGCCATCGCTGGAGAGCCACGCCGATATTAACTCGCGTTTTATTTCTTTGTTTATCCAAAGACTTTTTGTTCATTGCCTTTTCTTGTACTGTTATTGTCTTCCTTTTTTGCCTGGTTTGCCTTCACTAACTGCATAGGCCGGTACTGTGAATTTTGCTTGCTGTTTCTCTGCCATTGTTTTGGTATTCCTAGGATCCATGCCTCTTGAATTCCCCAAATCAAACGTGCGCGCGCAAGTGGGCAGGTCATGTGTGGCAAAAGGGTGGTTGCCATGGTTGCGAGAGAGTGACAGCCGCCTAAGCCAATCCTATGTTTCGTCCCGGATGGAAATAATGAGCTGTGTTTAATACAGATTAAACGGTCTAGAGTCACTCGATTTTTATACTCTTTTTATCAGAGTTCTTACATTTTAATTATGCATGTATATATATAGAAAGTTTAAACAAATTTGGAACAAAATTTCTTACCTACCCTGCCTTTAAGTTGCATTAAAATAATACGGACCACTTCTCTGAGCTTACAGTTTTTCTCAATCACTTTGGCACATTTTTTGAAAGTCTTAACATTCTCTAAACTGTAAGTTCAATTGTCACAACTGTTTGCTGGAACATCAGAACTCAATAGCATGTCTGCAAAATGTAATAACTCACCCAAAACATTTAATTATTGCTTCAAAACCTAGTTATTGTGCTAGTAAACTGGCCAATGGCACCAAAATAAAGTGTTTTTGTTATTGTGTGAGTCACACTGATCAAAGTTTAGTTTTTTTTCACCATGGGAATATTTATATACAAATTTCTTGTTTTTTCTATTTTTTGTTTTTGTTGACTAATTGCTTTATATACGATACAAGAATATTTTGTCTGTGTATCAGACTGATCATTTTAAATACAGATTCAGACAGTAGGTAAAACTGACTGGGAAAAGTCAATATAGCACACAAAAAGAAAATGAACATTTATATTTTTACAGTACATTTATTTTTGCAGAAATGTGTTACGTGTAAACTGAAGATTCTCAGTTGCTTGTTGATTTTTACACACTATTATGTCTTTCCCTATCACATATCTTCTTACATATCTTCCTATTGTTCTTCCATGACAAAAAATTTCAGTTTACACATTTCTACAAAGGTAAATGAACTGTATAAATACAAATGTATTTATACAGTACTGAGGGAGCTGCTGTTGTTCAGAGTTGTGATGTTCCTCCATGTTCAAAAATGGTAGTGCTGTCAGCAACTATATATATACAGTATATATATATATATATATATATATATATATATATATATATATATATATATATATATATGTGCATTTACATGTGCATTTACATGTTGTGCAAATAGTAGACAATTGTACTTACTCTTTTGCACATGCCAAAACACATGCAATTTGTTTAAATCAATAAGAAATTCAAATTCAAATCTGATGTGAACAAGAAACTAATTGTTCAGAGATTGTTTTGAAAAAAAAAAAGTCTCATATGAAAATTGAGCCAAATCAATTGAGAAAAACTAATGAAAATCAATGATTATTTTATGTTTCCTTTAGAGCACAACCCTGAGATTCTTCAGTACAAGTCTTCAGTCATTGAGAAATATAAGTTTGTGACCGAGTATAACCTTCCATCTGATGAATGTGTGGAACTGGCCGCCCGTTACACTGAACCAGTGATCATTCAGAAGAGCAAAGAGCAGGCTGAGAAATACTATCGTGAACATGTGAAGTCTGTGGATGCTTCATCTCAACTGTTATCAAATGACAAGAATCACAGCATCAGAATAGACCAGCTGTTCAGTCCCGACAGTGATGGAAACACACCGAAAACTGTGATTCTCAGTGGAGATTCTGGAAGAGGTAAATCCTTCATGTTACAGAAGATCATGTTGGACTGGGCGTCTGGAGAACTTTACTCTGAAAAATTTGATTTAATTTTTCTCCTGAAATGTGAAGAGCTGAAGTTTATTTCTTATAAGATGAGCTTATTTAAGCTCCTGAGCTGGAGTTGCAGTTTAACATCAGATCAGATCTCAGGGATATTAGAGTTAACACCAGAGAAAGTCCTCTTCCTCATTGATGGAATTGATGACTTTTCATTTGATCCACACAGTCATACATCACGACCCACTATTGCATCCCATGGAGCACTATCAATGGACACTCTTATGAGTCTGTTGAATGGACAGATCCTATCTGAGTCCTTCCTGCTGGTTACCTTCAGAACAGCTGCTGATCCAGTGCTGAATCTCCTAAAGGGACCTCAGCGTTTCACTGAGATCATGGGCTTCTCTGAGAGAGGGGTGCAGGAGTACTTCCACAAGTTCTTTCAGGACGAGCTACTCCTCAGGAAAACATATGAGGGCGTGAAGATAAATGAAAGCCTCATGACTATCTGCTCTGTGCCTTTGCTGTGTTGGATGGTCTGTTTTTGTCTGAAGAAACACTTTACAGATGATGATCATGTGATGGCAGAACTAAAGACAACCACCTCCATATATGTGAACATTGTATCCACTCTACTGGAGCATCATGATCAGAGTCAGTCTGTCCTCACCATGCTGAGGAGTCTGGGTCAGCTGGCCGAGGAAGGGATACAGGATGAAGAAGTCCTTTTTGAAGAAAAGACTGTGTTTGAGACCTTAGAGGCTTATAGTAGCCAGTTCTTGCATAAAGAACTTTGGAATAGAGACTATATAAGGAAAACAGTTCTCAAGTTCATGCACCTCAGCTTTCAGGAGTTCTTCGTTGCTCTTTATTATGTGTTTTTGAATGAAGAAGAGTCCCAGAGGAACATCAGAGACACTCTAGCTGCTGAGAGTGTGAAAGATAGAATATCAAATCCCATTTCTTCAGTTCTGCTGTTCCTCTGTGGTCTCTCTAATGAAGACGCGAACAGTTCTCTCTTTAAAATGCGCAACTGGACTGTTCCTTACATCATAAGAAAAGAGATGGAGAGCACAATCCTTACTCTTCAGGATGATGATAAGCTACTTGCTCTCCGCTGTCTGTATGAGCTCCATGATGAGGTGTTTGTGAGGAGAGCTTTGGCAGATTGGGTATCCATGGATCTGTCCAACATTTCCCTGAGGAGCACAGACTGTTGGGTGCTGCTGTACTGTCTTCAGTGCTGTCCACACATCAGAGAACTGAACCTCATGTACTGTGATTTAACAGCTGATAAACTCAAGATTCTTCAGCCAGCACTCTGTATGTGTGAGACTCTGAGGTCAGTGTGATGCATGGAGAACAGTTTGTTTAATGAAGTGCAAGAAGTAATAAAAATGCACCAGTTAGCTGTTTAAATAAGTGTCAGAGAAAAGGTGGGAAATGGTGACAACAGAGCAAATAAATAAAAACCTACAAATAATAAAATATTGATCAATAATATCATATTTTGTTTATTAATGATCTTTATTTTATACTAGGTTGTCAGTGGACCACCTGTCTGAAGTTGGAGATTTGATCATGGCTATTTGTGAATTCAAGATCTTGAAGAAACTGAAGTATTGTAACTTTTCATTATATTATGCAACTAGTTAATGCCATTTTGAAATGTTCAAATTGTCGTTCTTTTACCATAATAATGTATAATTATTTGATTTGACCAGGATTATTTTATATTTCTTTTTGTTTTGATTGGTAGAGTTCAGGAGGATGAATTCAGTGCTGTGAGTCCCAGATGGTCACTTGACCTGACCATTGCACAGAAAGATTACCTGTAAGATACTTTTTTTTACTCTTATACTGTAATCTGATAATAAACATAGCAAAATGTTTCAGAACGCAGCAGATATCATTCATAGTGAGTATATGTTGCTGTTATCAAATGCCCTTCAATGTCTGTTTCAGCTTGTCTTTGAGTTCCTCTGAGAAGAATCCATCATTTCCAGCAATCTTAAACATCAGTCTTACTTGTTCACACTCAGAGGTATCCAACACTGACTGGACATTCTTCTTACAGACACTCAAAGCAGAAAAAACAACAGAAGAGTAAGAAAAATATTTATTTTTCCATAATTTGCTATTTATCTCATCAGTAGCTTTACTGTTACTCATACATGTTGTGGTCAAATATATTTTTGCAGCTCTTCAGCTCTTGAGTATCATGTCAGTTTGCTGCTGTCTTCATTTCACTCATTGGGTTTTAAGAAGTTGTATCTGAAGGTGTTCAGTCTGAATGAGAGCTGGGCTTCTAGAATCATTTCCCTCGTCCAGACCTGCACCAGTCTACAGGAGATCAGGTAAGAGGCATACTCTGATTTCTGTTGTTTATCATCATAAATATGGTTAAACATTAGTTTGCCTGACTTTGATCACACTTAAAGTTAGGGTAGTATAGCTAAAAATGTCACTCAATATATATCTTGATATTTATACATCTGCTGATATTTACTGTATGTTTTATACTATCTATGGAACCAATCTTTTTTGGAGAAAAAAATGAAGGAAAGCTTTAAAAAATAAAACATGTTTTCCATACAGTTTTGAACTAAATGAACTCAAGGAAGAATCTTTTTAGTGGAGACTAAACACCTTTTAGTGTTTCTTCTAGTCTGATATTCAGTTGCAGATTAATACTGATATTTGACTTTGCGAATTTTATCTTTTGTTCTTTATTTTTTTTATCCAGTATTGAGGAAGACAACGACAATCCTAAGAGTCTCTTCTCAACTCTTAGTGTATTAGTTTATGATGATGAAAACATCAGGTACTGTACTTTTTTTTGCCCTACACACACAAGTATATTTAAAGGATTAGTTCATTTTCAAACAAAAAATACCCCAAGATTTACACACCATCAAGCCATCCTAGGTGTATATGACTTTCTTCTTTCTGAAAAAGACAATCGGAGAAATATTAATAAATATCCTGATGCATCTGAGCATACTGCCATTATAAAGCGAAGATGCGTCAGGATATTTATTAATATTTCTCTGATTGTCTTCGTCAAAAGGAAGAAAGTCATATACACCTAGGACGGCTTGAGGGTGTGTAAAGCTTGGGGTAATTTTCATTTGAAAGTAAACTAATCCTTTAAAGGATTAGTTTGCTTTCAAATTAAAATTTCCCTAATAATTTACTCACCCCCATGTCATCCAAGATATCTATGTCCTTCTCTCTTCAGTCAAAAAGAAATTAAGGTTTTTGATGAAAACATTCCAGGATTTTTCTCCATATAGTGGACTTCAATGGCCTCCAAATGGTTTTATTTCTTTTTGACTGAAGAAAGAAAGTCATATACACCAGGGATGGCTTGAGGGTGAGTAAATTATCAGGAAATTTTAATTTTAATTAGTGAACTAATTTTGAACTTTTTTTCTCTTTTAGGTTAGATATGAGGCATAGACGGAAGTCTGTATCTCTCTCAAAAATATCTTTCACTTGTCCACGCTCAGCATCAAGCAGCTCTGACTGGAAAATCCTCTTCCAGAGATTCCATGAAGTGTCCATACACCAACGAAAGTAATTAAGAATTTTACAGTAACATTGAAGCCATTATGTTTTTGCTTTGTTTTTTCACTAATTTATACTACAATGGTCTCTGACACTTTTCAGTATAGAGTCAGCATTACATTCAAGCTGAATTTGTAAGTTAACAATATCGTTCACCCATGATTAATTAACTTCATATATGAAAGTGAGGCATACTGTAAGTTAGTATGCAGATGGTCATGATGGAGGGCAACACAAGGGGTGATCGCAATGATGTAGAATAAAATGGAGACTAGCCATGACATGTGCATGTACACCATTTTACAATAAATATGTATCGAATGCTATTAATTTATTTCAGTTTAAAACTGAGTGGAAAATAATTACTTCATGCACTTTTAAATGTCAAATGCCCAGTTTAGTGTTTTGGTTATAGGTGTTTGTATTGATTTGTATTAATGTGTTTCTTGCAGTTCTCCAGAGTGTAATGAGCATGCAGATGGTCTGTTTTCTTTCCTGCGCTCTGTGTGTGGTTTGAAGAGTGTGGAGCTGATGATATTCAGTCTGAATCAGAGTTGGGCTCTCAGGATTCTCTTTCTCATCCAGACCTGCAGCAGTCTCCAAGAAATCCGGTAAGACTGAGAAGTAAAACTAAGTCAATGTTGGATCACTCAATGTTTTAACAGTCTGTCTTCGGACAAAACACTTTGATAATATGTTATAGTCAGGGCTGGCCTGTGACATGATGTGGTCGCCACACAAAAGGATTTTTATTTCATATCTATTGTGTCACTAACCTCCCCCATTATTGACAGTGCTTAAGTATAGCAGTGCTTATGTGTTGTGTGTACAGACATCCCAAGTCTCCCGGAAGTTCCGGGAGTCTCCCGCATATTGATAGCGGCTCCCTGATGCCCGCAAATTAGTTAAAATCTCCCGGAATCTAGAGCGAGCGAGCAAGAGCGCGCATAGAGACTGTGTTTCAAACCAGCGCGCGCACGGCAGAGAGGGATAGGGAGCGAGAGAGAGACCTTGCGTGTGTGTGCGAAGCGCATGTATGACAGAGAGCGTCCCGAATGTCCTTTTTCGGCAAATCAACCAATCAATTATCAGTGAGGTGAGTTGACAAGTTTCATTTCATGTGCATATTATTCAGGCAAGTTGCCAAGGCTACATGAAAACAACAAACTCCTTAGACCTGTTTAAATTTGCAATGGAAAATAAATAAAAGCAGTTTACATAAATAGTATAAGCAGCTTATATAAATAGTAAAATTAATCTACACATTTAAACATAATTAACGAATAATTGCATATGCCTATAGCTTATAGCTCCTTCCTCTTTTTTTTTTTTTTTTTTTTTTTTTGGGGGGGGGGTACCTCCCTGAAATGACTTTTTGCAGGTTGGGATGTCTGTGTGTATATAGAATGATTCTTGCTTCCATTCTGTTGCATCTCAAGAAAGTCTCTGTTGTGCTATCTCAGTTTTATTTTCTTTCTCTGTTTTGATCTTAAAACAAGCTTTGATTGTCAGTACGTATGGAAATAAGCAATTTTAACCAGGACACTGACCATGTCCATGCATTGCCTATCAATGACATCCTCGATTTCAGGATTTATTTTGTAGAAACCATGGAAACCAAAGAAGCTTGAATATATTATGTTTTATTAAGAGAACAACTGTTTGGATACCTTTATCGACAGAAAACTGATCATTGCTATATAGCTCAACATGTTTAGTCTTATTGTATGAATCTCATTTTCTTGATTTTTCCATGAGTACCATGTTTTTATGCCTCAGAGTGGCTAACATAGCATAACCAGATGCAGCTTTATTTTTAGTAACAGTAATACAGAATTCTCTCCATCATACAATATGTTTTAAAATTAATTGCATGTCATTTAACAAGCCATCCAGCATTTACTAATATGATATTCTAAAATTGATCTAGCTTACTGCAGTGTGCAACAAGTGTCTCATAGCAGCTGTCGAGCGAACACTCAGAGTAATGTTATTTTCAACACACTCAAATGTATCTAATATGATAAACAGTGCTGTGTTACCCCACATACACTTGACTGGAAGAAGCGGAAGCGGTGACTGTGGTACAATAAAAGTTCAGCTGCCTTTGAGGCGTGTATTGCGCATGTTGCTCCCACAACACTCTGTCCGCCTCTGCTTCATACTACAATAACGTTAACAATCGCATCCATGAACATGATTTCTGTCCGAGTCCTATCTTGATTTATTTCGACCGGCTGTGATGTGAAGACCGCATGTCCCAAGATTCCTGGCTCAAACTTGGCGTCATCAAGCTACGCCTTTGTTTTGAATAGGCGCCACCTAGCGGATGGAAAAACTACATAGTGCACCTTTAAATATGGATATTTGCTATCAATGTCTGGGCCAATGTCTGTGACAACTGTTTGCTTATTGGTGTTTGAGTCACATTGCTGAAATGTTGTTTTGTAGTGTCAGTGTCACTGGATTGCTGCTGGAGGAGGGACTCGAGTTCCTGTATGAATCACTGAAGGATTCACACTGTGCTGTCATCATTGAAGGGTTTGCATGCACTCAACAGATCTGCATTTGACTTTTTAAGCATTTGTTGTTACAAACATTTTATACAAAATGTTTTCTTAATTTTATTTGTATTTATAGCAATTGTGAGTTGTCTTTTCATTAGATTTATATACTTTTTAAAATTTACTGTATATATTTTTCAAAATGATAACAAAATGTCTTAAATAATTTCTGGTTCTCAAAATTTGTGAAACATGTTCATGTTTGTATGAACTACACCTGTGATTATTCTGCTAGGAGACCTGTGTGAACTTGATGGGAACGTACTATATCATTTGTATCTTATATAAAGGAATTCAGTTATTTTTTTAACTGGCAGGATCTAACAATTCTGCAGTTGGTTTTTAAAAATGTACAAATGTATTCTAACATTTTGTCTGTAGGCCGACCATTTCTGAGCCTGAACCCTCTGGACTGGATCTTCACCTGCTTCCAGTGTGTCAGTCTTGTGTTCACATTGTTGATAGTGATCAGTGGGTTCAGGTGGAGCCGTCAGTCTGTACAGATGAAGGAGGGTCAAAGTTCAGGATCAGCACTCAGGCGGGTCGATTCGAGTGCAGCAGGACCAGAATGCGATGGGTCTGTGCTGGTGACGTCACACTCCAGTACCGTGCTGTGGATAGACGTTTCCTCAGTGCAGAGCTGGAGAGGCTTCAGTGTGAGCAAATTGGTCCAGTGATTGATGTGACCGTGATCTCAGGGAAACTGGAGGAGGCCCATCTGCCTCATTACGCCTGTTTAGCAGAGTCTGACCCCTCTCTCAAAGATGCTGTGAAGGTCCTCAGTTTTGAAAATGAAGGAATAACCTTAGAATCAGTGGAGTTGACTCGTTTTCATGCCAGAGTACTCCAACCAGATTTTTCTCCTAAAACAGTACTTATGAAACTAGGGATTCCAGTGAAAGTGCACTGTGATCTACTGGTCTTTGTGACAAAAAAGAACCCCATCATTCTCCATGTGTATTTTTTCCCATCAGATTCACTTTTTAAAGAAAAAATTAGGATGGAGGAAAAATCGAGTCTTCCAATCAAGTGTCCTAGACCTGAAACCCCACTGCGGATGATGAAACAACACAGTCTTGAGATTCCCGGTGCTTGTATTCAACCCAGAGAGATCAAGCTAAGAGGTGATATCGAGCCTAACTTCTTTAAGGTCAAACAAACTCTGGTCGATGACATCAATATAACTCTCAGCCGCGTGGATGATCAGAAATCAGTATGGACTGCAACAATTTGGAAAGAAGAACTAACTGAAACAATTGCAAGCAAAGTCAAATCTAGTTTGTTGCAACATGGAGAAATACAAATGAAACAAGTGCCTGTCAACTTTGATAAAGTTAGTTTTTTTGAAAATAATTGGTGTGGTCTGATTAAAAACATTAAGAATGTGAACGCCATTGCAGACAAACTGCTCCAGAAGCAAATCATTAATGAAGAAATATATTCTGAAATCACACATCCTAATTCAACCAAAGAAGAAAGCATGAGAAAGATCTGCAGCATTGTGCGTAAAGGCAGTGTTGCTGTGAAAAACCTCTTAATCTCTATTCTTCAGGAAGAGGAGCCCAACCTTTTAAATGATTTGCATTTATCCGACTCTTAATATGGTTTAAACCCACAAGTTCAGATTGAAATAATGCAGGTCAAACTTGTATTGCAGGTATATAGTGTAAACCATGTATATGGATAGAGGTATTTTTCAAAGTCAGCTGGCAAAATTTTTATGTTTAAAATAACAAAGAGATGTAACAAATCTAAAGTGTTTTTGTTTATTTATTTGTTTTTCAGTATATGCGAAGACAGTTACAGAGTCTGTCATGTTTTTCAGCATAATGTTCTTGTTTTACTGGTTAACTGGGAGTTAACAATAAATTGTGGTGTAACAATGTACTTCCTCTTTTCTATTCTCTATTTTGTCCAAAGCTCTGTACTCTCTCATCAAGATTATCGTAAGAAGAATGATGTCAGATAACTGTAAGTGTTTATTTCAGAGTTACACTTTACTGCTGAATATTCAAAATGGTCAAATTCATGTTTATTTTGTTTATGGATTGCATTATATTTTGCTTTGTGGTTTAACATAAATAGCTGGACAGTTCAAATGTACCAAAACCAAAATAGCCTAAAACCAAAGCAGTAAAAGAAACAGCTTTATAAACAAAAAGTGCTTTTCCCTGTGTGTAGATTTACAAAGCCCATTAGACAAGGTTACACTCTCTGTTTCTGTAATGCAGGTATATAATTAGACAATATGTGCCCACTTTCACAGACAAGGCTTGAGCCTAGTCCTGGACTAAAATGCATGTTTGAGCTGTTTTAACTTAAAGCAACATGCACTGACATGTCTTAAAATACATCACTGCCATTGTTTTGTCACACCAGTAATGTTTTTTGTTTTTTTTCTAAGGCACATTTATAAAAGCTATTTAAATGTCCTTATTGAACTAAGGCCTAATTCTAACTTAATCTAAGCCCTGTCAGTGAAACTGGACCATTATGATTAATAATAGTAATATAACTATAGTTTTGACCACATATGTGAATAACAATAAACGTTTATTCTCTTTTTCATCCCTTTTTTATGTTCATACATGGCAACAGAATGCCTACTTCCTTTTTTACAAAGACTAATGAAACTACTACTGATTCAGCCTAATGACGAACAAATAGCCATTTTCAAAAAACTGTTAAAGACATATCTTTTTCGTCAACACTTGACCCAGTAATAGTAGCACTTACTTTTTATTTATCTTTCTTTTCTTCAATTTCTACTCTTTTTCCATCTATTTGTGTATTTAAATTAAAAATTCCTTGCTACAAGCACTTTACTGATTAAACTGTGACTTGACACAGCACTTACATACTGTTGTACTCATGTTGATTTGATTGCTTCTACTATTCTCATTTGTAAGTCGCTTTGGAGAAAAGCGTCTGCTAAATGACTAAATGTAAATGTAAATGTAATGACCAGCTCAATACTAAAACTCCACAATGTTTTATGCCACAGGTTATAGAGTCCCTATTTTCAGATTTAATTTGTAGGCCTTATTGTGGAAATTATACAATTAAAAAACCTGACAGCGTCAACTTCATAATTGAAAGATGTCTTTCAATTATTAATATTAAAGCTGCAGTCCGTAACTTTTTTGGGTTAAAAATGATCCAAAATCTATTTATGAGCAAGTACATAACCAGCCAGTGTTCAAAACAATCTCCTAACCTTAGCCCGATTCACAACGGTAAGCTTGCAATCATGTGTTCTAATCCGAGTGGTAGTGGTGAGTTCCTGCAGGAAATTCAAGCATGCCACTGTTCATCTTTTCATCATTACATCACGTCTAAAGAAGAAGTCCCAGGTAGTAGGCTACATCGCATTTGAGGAAGCTGCAGGGGGCAGATCATTTATAGCCTTTTCTCACAGCAGCTGGAATAATTAAACGTATCATTTTGATGGCGGATAACAAATTAATGTTAGAGATTAGACTGTACAGAAAATGAAATCTATGGGTAATGCTAATACACACTACACACAATCAAGCAATGCTGATGTTGTTAACATTAACAATTTGAGAACAAAGTATAACAATAATAATAATTTGCACGGTTTGATGCGATATGAGCTAAGCGATTGTTAGATTTAATTACCATTGGTAGCACATTTTATTGTAATGCTTTTTTTTCTCAGTTGGTCAGAACAAAAGTGGCTTACTTAGGTTTGTTCAGACGACATTTTCCGATGAAAATTCTTATTTTGGTCATACTTCCAAGACAACAATCTGTGATTCCAAAGTGTACAGTATCCACCAGTGCAGTGACTGACAGCCACATATTCTCCTCAAAACATTAGATTCATCCACGCTAAGGAGCCGTGCTTAAGCACAACCCACGTAAAGATGATAATTCCACAAATAATTGCAATTGCAGGTTTCAAACAGAGATGGCAACAAAGAGTATTAATATTACTTTGAAATGCTGTTGCTAGGGTGACTCTTTAGTATATTGTAATGGACATTTTTTTTCTTAGCACTAGCAGAGGCTTCAGGATAATATACATGTAAAATTTCTTCCAATACAACTTCAATATTTCATGTATGTATTTATTTATTTGGTGAGCAGTGTTGTAATAAGCTGGTTAACCCCTAAGCATTCCTAAGGTCTCTTTTGGAAGGTATTGTATGTGTACCATGAGCGGTACAGTGGAACGCTAACAGGTTAAAGGTCAGCCTGTCATTATAAACCCTTCAGTCAGGGTTGTCTGTACATTATCAATTATGTGCTGTCATTACCAGCTGTCTTATCCATGTTAATTGGGCTTCAATCTATTTAATTTTGGATTTTTTTTATTCAATAAAAGTCAGTGACTGTTTTGTTTCTTGTAGGTTTGAGCCCTGTGATTCTTCAGTACAAGTCTTCAGTCATTGACAGATGCAAGTTTGTGACAGAGCATACGCTTCTATCTGATGAACATGTGGGACTGGGCGCTCGTTACACTGAACCAGTGATCATTCAGAGGAGCAAAGAGCAGACTGAGAAATACTATCGTGAACATGTGAAGTCTGCTCACACTTCTGGAACAAAAACATCATGTCAGCTGTTATCAAATGACAAGAATCACAGCATCAGAATAGACCAGCTGTTCAGTTCCGACAGTGATGGAAAAACACCAAAAACGTCTCAGGTTATAGCTATAACCATAGTTCCCTGAGAGAGGGAACGAGACACTGCGTCCCGAAGGGGGCGCTATGGGAACACCCTCAGTGTGAATGCGTCTGATGCACGTGTGTCAACTAGTCCAATGGCGAGAGTGAACGTCACCGGCGGGTGACGTCACGACCAGGAAAGTATAAATACACATCCGGAAAGACCGGCTTCAGCTTAAACTGCCGAAGCAAATCGATCACAGGGATGCAAGGGAGTATGGCAATGCGACGCAGTGTCTTGTTCCCTCTCTCAGGGAGCTATGGTTATAGTCATAACCTGAGACATTCCCTTTCAAGGGAACTCGCACTGCGTCCCGAAGGGGGCGCTATAGGAACGATATCCCAAAACACCATAATTCCAAAATGCCTGTCT
Organism: Megalobrama amblycephala; assembly: GCF_018812025.1. Lineage (NCBI taxonomy): Eukaryota > Metazoa > Chordata > Actinopteri > Cypriniformes > Xenocyprididae > Megalobrama > Megalobrama amblycephala. The sequence goes on along the minus strand of NC_063060.1, from coordinate 8,001,664 downwards.
GTGTGAAACTGTGGCACACTAAGAAAAGAGCACTGATAAGCCTGGAGCTGCATCCAGGCTGAGATAATCTCACAAATGTGAGTGGCGAGAATCAGCTCGCCGCATCTATAACTGTTTTCAACATTGAAAATAATCATAAATGTTTATTGAACAGCAAATCAGCATATTAGAATGATTTCTGAAGGATCATGTGACACTGAAGACTGGAGTAACGATGCAGAAAATTCAGCTTTGCATCACAGGAATAAATTACTTTGTCAAATATATTTAAATAGTACACAGTTATTTTAAATTGTAATAATATTTCACAAAATTTTAATTAAATAAATGTAGCCTTGGTGAGCAGACGAAACTTCTTTTAAAAACATTACAAATCTTAGTGGTTCCAAACTTTTGGACTGTACTGTATATATATATAGGCATATAGGCCATACACACATCAAATTACATTTAATCTCTCAAAATTAAATGCAGTCACATATCAACCAGACAGGTAAAAACGGTCTGGATGAAAGGCTAAATAAAGAGTTATTAGTGTAGACATATAGCTTTTTAAAAACCAGGCAATATTCCATTAAATTCCTCAAATTAAATGAATCAGTGAACCACCAGACAAGTGTACACAGTCTGAATGATTGGTTGAATATTTATAACTGCCGTCTGCACACCCTAATCTGCGTGTTGCCTCGGCAAACGCAAGATCAGAGCCATTAGAATTTTTATTGCAGTTTGCAGACACGAAATCTGAACGTCGCCTCGGCAGACGCGAGATCCGTGCCACTAGATTCTTATTGCAGTTTGCAGACTCGAAATCTACGCGTCGCCTCGGCAGACGCGAGATCAGAGCCACTAGAATCTCTATTGCAGTTTGCAGACTCGAAATCTAAGCGTCACGACCAGGAAAGTATAAATACACATCCAGAAAGACCGGCTTCAGCTTTTGTGCCTTAGCAAAGCGCTCTGTGTTAAACTGTCTCTGTCTATTTATTGTTGTTTGTCCTCAAGCATTATATTCTAGACAGGAGCTTATTGGCGAGCAAATAGCAACTTGAGTCATGTGTGCCTCCCTGCCCTCGCTACTATACGAGTGGGGATACATGCGATTCATGTGTTGTTTGTTTTAGAGCAGAGCATGCACATCAGTTCTTGTAAAAAAGGGGATCTGACAGTGTTCATTCATAATTTCCCGATGTGATGCACTATCGAGATTTTTAGCTCTGCTCCTCTTGGCTTTTTTCTCGAGGGAATAAAGTCTTAAGCAATAAAGAATCTATGGCCTTGGATCAAAAAATCTAAGCGTCGCCTCGGCAGACGAGAGATCAGAGCCATTAGATTCTTTATTGCAGTTGCAGACTCGAAATCTAAGCGTCGCCTCGGCAGACGCGAGATGAGAGCCACTAGAATCTTATTGCAGTTTGCAGAAACGAAATCTACGCGTCGACTCGGCAGTTCTCCAGAGTGTAATGAGCATGCGGATGGTCTGTTTTATTTCCTGCGCTCTGTGTGTGGTTTGAAGAATGTGGAGCTGATGATATTCAGTCTGAATCAAAGTTGGGCTCTCAGGATTCTCTCTCTCATCCAGACCTACAGCAGTCTCCAAGAAATCTGGTAAGACTGAGGACTTGTTTTTACCTGGTCTAAAATGTTTTGAGCTTGTCCACTTTCGACTACTTCCAGAGGCATTCGACCGGATTGCTTTCGTAGTGTAGACGCTCATGTGATCATATGTGTTCGAACAGCCACAAAAGACCACCTACTCTCTGCCTACTGACCTAATGCGTAAACATTATGGGAAATGCGCTAGGCAGATGGGCCCTGCGTTTCATTCGTAAAGGCTCATCCCTATGCCCTTATCCCTTCAAAGGGTTTACCCTCCGGAGTGAGAGCTTCGAAGGGATGAAGGGTGTAGGGGTCAAAAAAGCTCGCACTTCTGCGTCATCTTAAAGAGACAATCAAGGAGGCTCTTTCATCGCACATTTTGTACGCTGGTTGAGCCCTCAAAAAACTAGCCCCCAATGAGTAGATTGTGAAAACTGCACCTTTTGTTTAATGTTAATTTACTTAGTTTTGGTTTATCACACCATATTGTATATTGTGTGTTTGAAACATTTGAATGGACTGATAAAGGGAGCTGTAAAGTATTTTTGTTGAAGTACAATGTCATTTTGACCAAAATAATGTAACAAATCTAACTCATATAAATATTACAGAAGTATAGTAAAATACTATACAAACATTTATAGATAAAATCAAACTCAGAGCCTTTTGTACCCATTCTGTAATGCCAAAAAACTTCCCTGTGCAAAGGATCATGGGGGCCCAAAGTGTCCATCAATTGTACCCTTCGAAATCCTTCATTCTGAAGGCCCCTTGAAGTGGCCAGTTTTGAGCACTTCGGTTTGGAACGACCCTTCAATGCAAATTTAAACTTTGATAGCTGAAGACCCAAGTTTGACTGGAAGGCAAAAAAATTTACCAATCACAGGCACGTGTACACATAGACATAAAAAGGGGGCTTGATCACCTGCCCTTTTTCTTCCTCCAGAGAAAGTGGCCTTTTATCTGGAGCGCTTTTTTATTTTTAATTTTTTTTTAATAAATTAACATATATTGCTGTTTGCGCACAGCTTCCTGCTTCATGGAACACGATTTCGGTCTGTTCCACATTCAAAACTATTATATTGCTTTAGAAGATTTGAAATGTAGTGCAAAGTTATATGGAAATAAGTCAAAGTCAAACAGTCAATATTTTGTGAGTCTGTTTTGAGCATCACTATTTGAAAGTCATGACACACATTTGAAAGTCATGTTTCTAGTATCTGTAAAACCGCCTTCTTCCATCTAAAAAATATATCTAAATTACGACATATGCTCTCAATGACAAATGCGGAACAGTTGGTTCATGCATTCATGACCTCAAGACTAGATTATTGTAACGCTCTACTGGGTGGTTGTTCTGCTCGGCTTTTAAACAGACTACAGTTGGTCCAAAATGCGGCAGCTAGAGTTCTTACTAGAACCAGAAAGTATGACCATATTAGTCCAGTTCTGTCAACATTACATTGGCTCCCTATTAAACATCGTATAGATTTTAAAATCTTGCTACTTACTTATAAAGCTCTAAATGGTTTAGCTCCCCAGTACCTAAGTGAGCTCTTAATGCATTATAGTCCTTCACGTTTATTGCGATCTCAGAATTCAGGCCAGTTGATAATACCCAGAATATCAAAATCAACTGAAGGCGGCAGATCCTTTTCCTATTTAGCACCTAAACTCTGGAACAATCTTCCTAGCATTGTTCGGGAAGCAGACACACTCTGTCAGTTTAAATCTAGACTAAAAACACATCTCTTTGCTCTTGCATACACATAACACATTATCAATACATTAACATTTTTCAAATCCGTTAAAGGATTGTTACGCTGCAATAATTAGGTCGGCCGGAACCGAGAACATTTCCTATAACACTAGATATACCTGTACATCAGAATAAGAATGGCATCTACGCTAATATCTGTCTCTCTGCTTATCCTGAGGTTTGCCGGGTGCTGGATCCAGGCCGTATCCAGATCAGATGGAGAACCTGTGTCTGGACCTGACTACAACGTAGCCCAGGAGACAATGGGCCTACAGATCCAGTTCTGGCTGCATCTATAATTCAGATTTTTAATCCCCGTATCCGCTTACATATATTTATATATAATCTATTTTTAATCTCTATAATAAAAATGTATAATTCAGATTTTGATCTCCATATCCATTTACATATATTATATATATCTTCCAAGGGGTTTTTTCCCTCCTAGGACTTTTTTCCCAGTGTTAGCACGCTGGGTTTTTCTCCTAGGGGGTTTTTTCCACCCCTGGGAGTCAGCCGACATTGGCTTAATGTAGCACCATCTTGTATATGTTACATATTACCACGCTTGTTTGTACAGCTTATTTTTAACCACTTCCCTTTTTTCTGTGCTTCTAATATGTAAAGCTGCTTTGAAACAATTACCAATTGTAAAAGCGCTATATAAATAAATTTGACTTGACTTGACTTGACTAGGATGCTCATACAGAATCATATGTGATAGTTAATATAGAAAAAAATAACTAAAGATGCCATTCAAAATGAATTTGTGCTAAATGTTTTGTCATTACAACAGTGTTACTGTACAAAACACTAAAATGATAAAATGTTGTATTGTAGAGTCAGTGTTACTGGATTGCTGCTGAAGGAGGGACTCGAGTTACTGCATGAATCACTGAAGGATCCACACTGCACTATGACCATTGAAGGGTATGTGTGCTCAATGTGCCTTTGACTTTTTTATTTTAATGATTAATAATGTAGTCTTAGGACCTACAAATCTACAAAACAAAACAAATGGGTTACACTGTTGATAGGAATTCAGGTATTATATGTACAAAAATCTAAAATCTATATAAAACGTTTATCAAATTTTTAAAATTTTAGCTAACTGTCTTTTTACAATTTGTTGTAAAATAAACCTGTTACAGTCTCAGTCACGTTCTGTTTGTCGTTCTCCTTTGTTCTGTTTTCCTGCCATCATCAGTCACCACGGACACTAACTAGATTATCACAGCTGTTTGTCATTTTGGTCAATTGTTCTGTGTATTTAAGTTCCTGTTTTTCCTATGTTCATTGTCCGGTTTCGTCCTTCGTGAGTTGTGTTGCGTTTCTGCCTGTACCTGTTGGATCTATTCAAGTAAAGACTTATTTTGTATCTTATCTCCTTCGTCGTGTGTTTTCTGCGCAAGCAACTTGTAACAAAACCATAATCTCCCTCAAGTCCCATTTTAGTCTTCAATAAATTATTTTGAACTATTAATACAAGTGAAAAACAATTTCCTTTTCTTATCATTATATCATATCTATCATACCTTTATTTTGTTTCCTCCATCTTAATAAAGGAGGAAGTGCAGTAAACCCATTGACCAATGCATAGAAGAGGACTGGAGTCAGAGCTGCAATGAGAAAGTGAAGATTCACTTCAAACCAAAGGTTTTGGAAGAGCTGGAAAAATGAGAATTTTATGCATTAGTCATTTCATTTATCATTATCATCTCTTTTCTTTAGGCTGAACATCTCTGCACCTGAAACTTCTGAAATGAATCTTCACTGTCAGTCTTGTGTTCACATTGTTGAATGTTGAATGCGATGGGTCTGTGCTGGTGACGTCACTCTCCAGTACCGTACAGTGGATGGACGTTTCCTCAGTGCAGAGCTGGAGAGGCTTCAGTGTGAGTGAATTGGTCCAGTGATTGATGTGACCGTGATCTCAAGGAAACTGGAGGAGGCTCATCTGCCTCATTACGCCTGTTTAGCAGAGTCTGACCCCTCTCTCAAAGATGCTGTGAAGGTCCTCATCAAAAGAGATGAAGGAATATCTTTACAGTCTGTAGAGTTGACCTGTCTGTGACACTGTCACACAAAATGCATGTTTTACTGCTCTATTTATTACAATGATTTTATGTATAATAGAGTTTTAATTGGTTTACATGTGTTTTAGTCCATTTTATTCCTCTTAACATTTTAAGTGTGTATGTCTTTAAGAAATGAATGGTTGGCCTGTCATGTGACCAGTCACATGACAGGAAGCAGGAAAAACATCTGTATAAAGAGAGCAGCATGGCAAACAAACAAGGACTCACGAACAGTCAACAACTCACCTGGATTGTGGAGTTACCAATTTTGTGGACTTACCTCTCCAGTCACAACCTTACAACTCTTGGATTATCACTACTGTGGACATTTGTATATACACCGGTGGACACTCACATTGGGACTTTAACAGCACACTAGGATTCTTGGACTGTTTTAGGGTATGGTACTTTAAACTGTATGCTTTTAACAGACTGAGTTTTCCTGGTTTTATTGTGGTGTTTTAAAGTTCCTGTGAATATTGTAAATACACAATTCTTATTTAACTTTATCATTGTTTTATGTCTCATTCTTTTAACCACTAACAAATTCACACAGTAAAATCTGACCCCATTTTTAAATCTTGTGACTTAGGCGATTTGGCTGAATGTTACACGTCATCATGCCAAAATTGTCCAACCATCCTTCTCTCTTACAACTCTAATTATAAGCTGGATCATGAAGTGAGAAGAACACTGCAGTCTTCTTCTCTACATGCGCTGTAAAGATCCTCTCATTCTTCACATTTATTTTTTCCCAGTGAATGACACTTGTTCAAAAGAAAAAGTTGAGCAAAATGAAAAATCAAGTCATCCGGTCAGCCATCCCAGACCTAACAGACCGTTTCGGATGAAAACACCACACCTTCTTGAGGTTCCTGGTGCTTCTGTCCATCCTGTAGAGGGGATTTCATTTACAACAGATGTTGATCCAAACTTCTTCAAGATCAAACAGCTTCAGGATGGTGACATACAAATGAATCTTATCAGAGAGGAGGACAAGAAGCCTGTGTGGACTGCCACAATATGGAAAGATGAACTTGCCCAGTTAAATCAAAAGAAAATACAAGATGAGCCGCAACTGAATTCTGAGATTGATAAAGCTAATTTTTTTGATAAACACAGACCGACTCTCATTCAAAGGGTTAAAAATGTGAAGAGCATTGCAGATAATTCATGAGGAACTATATTCTGAAATCACACATTGTAATTTAAGCAGTCAGGATAGTATGAGAAAGATCTGTTTCACAGTGAACTCAAGTGGTGCAATTGAAAAAATGCATCTTGATCTTCAGGACGAAGAGCCCTACCTCTCTAAAGAACTGGTGCGTTCAGATTCTTAATGATTCTCTTGGTGAATATATTGCTTTAGGTGGGCAACTGCATAAATGAACAGGCAAGAAATTAAATTATAAAATCATGTAACTATTAAATTGATTTGTGAACTGAACTGAAATATCAATTAAAATACATTACCAAATTAACTCAAGATTTCTTATTTAGTACTAGTATTTGTGCAAAGTAAGTAAATTCATTACTGAAATGGTCAGTTTGAAATTTGAACTTCTGGACTGCTGAACTATGTTTTGTCATCTGACAAGTTCATTGAATAAGATAAATGGATATATATATTTTAGTTCTGTAGTCGAGTCCTAAATAAATTTAGCTGTATCGTACAGTTTGACATCATATTGTTTAGTTACATTAATGGTTTATCCACTTCTTTTGTAAACTGACACTGCATTTTTTTTCTAAATTAGTGCCTATTTTATATAAAAATATTAGTTCTCAATTACCCCCCACAAAACCCACCACACGCTTTAGAGGCTCTGTTGATTCTCTATGAGGGGAGAGGAGGCACGAGAGTCTCGGACTCCCACTGTAACTTCACCTGTGGGTGTCGCTGTTGGACAGTGTTCCTTTAGAAAAACGACTTATTGTTTTTAATATCACATTTTGTAATATTTGTGTTTTTTTTAAAATATGGATTTCCCTTTCGAAAGGGAACTTCTACTCTGCACTGACTGCGCTGACTGCGCTAGGGAAACGTCCTCCGTGACCCGTGCTCGAAATGCCAAAAATCATCACACTCCAATCCTATTGGCCGGCGACAGCCTATCACGTCAAATGGCGCAAACCGTGACGTATAAAGGGAGCGCCTGGGGAAACAGCCGACATCCTTTTGTCTTTTTGCGACTGCTTTTGCTCGTGCCTTTTTCACTCTGCCAAAAGAAAATATTCTGCTAAATCGTTCAGGAAGTGTGCTGATCCTTGTCCCAGGTTTCTGACACCGGAGGACACACACAACTTGTGTGTTTTCTGTTTGAACGAGGAGCACGCACGGTCAGTACTCGAGGGTGCTGCCTGTGCTAACTGTGAGCGCCTTCTTCTCGAGGGGAGAGGTGACACCACCGCTGCCTGGTGGTTCCGGCCCCGCTCGTGCTGAGGCTCAGCGGCGGTTGAAATCACGGGGCTCGCAGGTGGAGCTCGCTGAAGAATTTGAGAGGGGTGTCAATCTTTCTCAAGCTGAAGCGACTGACGAGGACGCGCTTCTGGCGGATGACGACGATGTTTTATCTTTAACATCCTCGGACCCAGGAGCGAGTGCTCTCTTGGTCCAAAGCCCCGGAGAGCAGAAGATGGCCGAGGTGGGAGAAGCGGGCGAGCCCGCGGCTCCCGCTCGGCCTCCCTGCGCGGCGTTTTTCGGAGTTGCTGGAGGTTATGGAACGCGCTTCGAGCAGACTGCAGCTGCCCTGGGAGCGCGTGAGGAGGGAACCCGCTCGCAGGAGGTTAGACGATCGTTTTCTCTCTACCCATGGCCCGGCAACTCCGGCGAGGGCCCTGCCATCCAAAGCACTGAAGGTGACGTCATGTTTGAATGGCAGGGCTTACGCCGCTGCAGGTCAGGCTGGTGCGGCGTTGCACACTATGACGGTGCTTCTGGCGTACCAGGCTGATCTGCTTACGGATCTTGATCAGGGAGGCGAAGACGCGCTCCTCCTCCTCGGAGTAAGTCGCAGAGACGGCGAGATGCTAGAAGGAAGAAGCAAGATCTGAGGGAGGTGATCGAGGAGCGGCACCAGCAGCGCCGGTAATTGATCTCCGCTCTCTCGAGGGCTTTTTCTCGCCCTCGCTCTTCCTTCGCCTCCCGGTAGCGTTTGTGACATCTATATGCTGCGGGCTTTACAGTCGGGCTGATGTTGTGGGCCTATGATGAATATATTCCTGACGGCCCGCCATCTGGCTTGATAGTGAAAGTGCTTTTGGGCTTATGGGACTTTGGATTTTCCCGTCCGTGTGACGAATCGGGGAGGAATCTGCGTTCTAAGAGCCGCAGGAGGTAAGCCATGTCCATATTTCATTCTCAATATAGACCTTGCTTTTCCTGTATAGCTTCCCATGCATATAGTTGTCATCTGTTCATGTTTTTAAGGGGTTATTTGGGCAAATTACTGTATGTTAGGCTGACTGTTACAGGCAGGCCCTTTATGGCCGCTTTGTTTAGCGTTGGTGTAGTTTCTCGGCTGATACTGTGCATAGCTAGAACTAGCTTTCGCTATTGTCAGTTATGTGTTGGCCGGTTCCCTTTCGTGGGAACTATCGACGCTACGTCAGTGACGTGATGGGAATCCTCTGCATTTTTGTGTTCGTGAAGCACTATTGTATCTAACCAATGAGAGAACGTGACGTCAGAGGCGGGTGACGTCGCGGACCGGAACCTATAAAGCATGCCCAGAAACAAAGAACGCTAGCTTCTGTTGTCTTCAGTAAGCACTATTTGTATCTTGTCTGTCTTATTTACTGTTGTTTGTCTACCATCTCGCCAAAAGTGATCTCTTCGTCTGAGGACAAGAGTTTCCAGAGCACAAAGAAAGTGAAATAAGACACATATGTATAAAATGACGGAAGAAAAGGAAAGCCAGCGTTTCACTAAGTGTGTGCCTCCCTGCCCGCGATTCATCGTGGCGGGGGATACACACGAGATGTGTGTGAAATGCCTGGGAGTTGAGCACGCACAGGCAGCTCTCGAGGGGGCTGTCTGTATGCACTGTGAGAGGCTCACTCTCAGGACGCTGCGCTCACGCCGAGCGCTCTTTGAGGAGGGCGCTGCGGCGAGTGTTCCCCGCGAGACTGCACTCGTGGGGTTCACAAATGGATCTAGTAGAGGGGGGAGAGACGGGCTCTGCCCTATCGCTCCCCTTACCTGCTAGATCTAGTGTCTCTCCTTTGGTGGTGGAAGCACGCGCTGCGGTTTCTTCCCCCCAAAGGGAGACACCAGCACTGAATATATCTTCCTCCGAGGAGGTTGATATTGAAGGTGTCGAGGGTGGAGATGAGGGACCGTCATCCTCATCTCCAGCCCATGAGGAGCTTATGGAGGTAGTGACCCGGGCAGTAGAAAAACTGAAAATAAGCTGGCCCGTGGAGGAAAGCATTCCAAAAATTAAAAGCAAGTTAGATGAACGCTTCCTCCCAGCTAGGTCACTACCCCAGCGTCGGGGACTGCCGTTCTTTCCCGACCTCCACACCGAGGTGTCGAGGTCGTGGAATAGACCCGTGCAGTACCGTGTCTTCAGCCCACAGACAACAATGTACAGCAATATCACTGAGCTGAAGCAACACGGTTATGGGGCGATGCCTCAGGTTGAGGAGACGCTTGCGAGCTATCTCTCGCCTGAGTCTGCATCGTCCCTTAATCCCCGACGTTGCCCACCAGACCTCTAAAGCAAACATCGAATCTGGTGGGCAAGGCTTATTCGGCGGCGGGTCAGGCTGCGGCATGTCTGCACACAATGTCCATACTGCAGGCATACCAAGCTGATCTGCTGGGGGAGATTGACGAGAGTGGGGAGGCTACTTTCGAGACAATTCAAGAGCTGAGAAAAGCCACAGATTTATCTCTCCGTGCCACCAAGGAGACGGCCAAGTTAGTAGGCCGCTCTATGGCAGCCCTGGTGGCCACGGAGAGACATCTGTGGCTCAATCTTGCAGATATTAAGGATAAGGACAAACATATCCTTATGGATGCGCCGCTTTCCTCCGAGGGCCTGTTCGGTGACGCAGTTACAACTGTCGTCGACAGGTTCGAGGAGGCGAAAAAACAGAAAGTGGCGTTCCAGAGATTCCTCCCCCGAAAATCTCATCCCCCTGAGGCTTCTGGGCGGGAGCAGCCTCAGCCGACAGCCGGCTCCTCGGGACACAGGTCCCAGCAAAAGGTTAGTGTGGCCGCCCGTGCTCCCCCGCGGAAAGCTTGGGGACCGGTGCGTGCTGTACAGCCGAAGCCTTCTGGGGGTAGGGCGGATCTGAGGACCGTCATTATTTCCCGGAAGGCTTCCCAAAAGAAATCCTGACGCTCATGGGTCAGGGTTTCTGAGGGCAGTCCCCTCCGAAGGGGTTCGACGATTAATATCTATCGTTCCCCATCGGTGCCCTCAGGGGACTGTTCTGCCAACCCTGCCACCCAGTGTGCGACAGGGCGCAGCAGTCCCCGTCGATCATTCGAGGAGGGTCGGCCAGCAAGTGATTCGCTTATCTGCCGGTGCGCCGCGTCAGATAAACGAGCCAAGTGCTCAAAAAACACCAGAGACCAGTCTCGAGAGGCTGGTTCCCTTAGTAGAATTTTTGGGGGAATGGAAACGTCTTCCGAATATTTCGAAATGGGTGCTGCTCATGGTAGAACAGGGTTACAGAATTCAGTTCGGTTCTCGTCCGCCCAGGTTCAGTGGAGTGATTCACACAGTGGTAGCTCCAGAGCAGTCTCTGGTAATGGAACAAGAGGTTACGGCGCTTTTACAAAAAGGGGCTATAGAACGGGTTCCCTCTCCCAGCAAAATGTCGGGCTTTTACAGCCGCTACTTCTTTGTTCCAAAGAAGGATGGAGGGTTGCGTCCGATCATAGATTTACATATACTAAATCGATCTGTAAAGAAGTTGAAGTTCAAAATGCTTACACTCAAACAGATTATTCCACAGATCAGATCCGAGGACTGGTTTGTGGCGATAGATCTGAAGGACGCATATTTTCACATATCCATCCATCCTTCTCACAGGAAGTTCCTCAGGTTTGGTTTCGGGGGCGAAGCATACCAATACAAGGTTCTTCCCTTCGGCCTATCATTATCACCCCGCACGTTCACGAAGTGCGTGGATGCAGCCTTGGCTCCTCTGAGACTCCGGGGCATCCGCGTGCTGAACTATATCGACGATTGGTTGATTTTTATCGAGATGTTGTGCTGTCGCACATGAAGAAGCTTGGGCTGAGGCTCAATGCCAAGAAAAGTGTGCTGGTTCTGAGTCAGGTTGCCAACTATCTTGGGGTAATCTGGGATTCGATCACGATGCGGGCGCAATTGTCTCCTGCTCGTGTGACGTCCATTCTCGGGGCCGTGAATGGGGTGAAGTTAGGCCGGTCACTCACTGTAAAACAGTTTCAGAGACTGTTGGGTCTGATGGCAGCTGCGTCCAACGTTATTACTTTTGGCCTTCTGCACATGAGACCCTTACAGTGGTGGCTCAGGACCAAGGGGTTTTCTCCGAGGGGAAATCCTTTTCGCATGATCAAAGTCACGCGGCGGTGCCTTCGTGCTCTGGTCATGTGGAAAAAGCCTTGGTTCCTGTCCCAGGGACCCGTGTTGGGAACTTCATGTCGTTGCGTAATGCTTACGACAGATGCGTCCCTCACGGGCTGGGGAGCGATCATGAGTGGTCGCTCAGCTCAAGGTCTTTGGGAGGTACACCAGGTCTCATGGCACATAAATTGGCTGGAGATGCTGGCAGTGTTTCAGGCTCTGAAGCACTTCCTCCCCGACCTGAGGGGCCACCATGTGTTCATTCAGACAGACAACACTACGATGGTCTCCTACATAAATCACCAAGGGGGATTGCGGTCTCGTCCACTATGCAAATTAGTCAGTCGCATCCTCCTGTGGACCCAAGGGAAATTACTCTCGCTGAGGGCGGAGTATATTCCGGGGTATTTGAATATGGGGGCGGACGCTCTGTCGAGGCAGAGCGCGAGTCCGGGGGAATGGAAGCTTCACTCCGAGGTAGTGGAGCTTATATGGGAAACATTCGGTCGGGCGGAAGTCGATCTCTTTGCCACAGAGGAGTCAACTCAATGCCCTCTGTGGTACTCTCTGAGGCATCCAGCTCCCCTGGGGTTGGATGCCATGATACAGACGTGGCTGAGGCGACGCCTGTATGCTTATGCAAGGAAGCTTTATATGTATAAGTGGAAGGTGTTCTCTACATGGTGTAGTCATCATTGGGTGGACCCAGTCCATTCATCTATCAGCTGTGTGCTTCATTTCCTTCAAGAAAAGCTTTCAGAAGGCTTAACTCATTCCACATTAAAAGTGTATGTTGCTGCTATTTCAGCCTATCATATTCCTATGGGTGGTGTCTCGGTAGATCGAGACCCCTTAGTTGTTCGCTTCCTTCGTGGCGCACTGAGGTTGAGGCCTTCAGTACGCCCAAAATCTCCGACCTGGGACTTAGCCATTGTGTTGCAAGAGTTGGCTGAGGCGCCCTTTGAACCTTTGGAAGATGTGTCAGATAAAATGCTCACATTGAAGACTGTGTTTTTACTGGCCATTTCATCCTTGAAAAGAATAGGTGACCTTCAAGCTCTTTCGGTTTTACCATCATGTTTAGAGTTTGCACCAGGCATGGTTAAGGCTTTTCTACATACAAGGCCTGGTTACATACCTAAGGTCCCCACTAGGGTCCCAGGTCCTATTGTTTTGGAGGCTTTTTATCCCCCTCCGTTCACTAAACCGGATCAGGAAAAACTTAATCTGCTGTGCCCTGTGAGGGCATTGGATGCATATGTTCACAGAGCTGCCCTGTGGAGAAAATCAGACCAACTATTTGTATGTTACGGGTCCCCGAGTCAAGGGGGCCCAGCGTCCAAGCAGAGGATGAGTAAATGGGTGGTTGAGGCCATCACATTGACTTATAAAGCCCTAGGGCACCCGTGTCCTTTGGATGTCAGGGCACACTCAACTAGAGGTATGGTTGCTTCAAGAGCTCATATGTCAGGAGTTTCCTTGGTTGATATTTGTGGCGCTGCTGGATGGTCATCCCAGCACACCTTCATCAGATTTTATAATCTTAATGCGAGTAGAACTCCGGGTGCTTTGGTGTTACAAGATAGTAGCCAGGCACTCAGAGGCACGGCGTAGTTGGGACAGCGTTCCCATCATGTCACTGACGTAGCGTCGATAGTTCCCACGAAAGGGAACGTCTTGGGTTATGAGTGTAACCCTTGTTCCCTGAGTAAGGGAACGAGACGCTACATCACGTTGCCGTACCTCCAGCATGCCTGGAGCGCTTACTTCAGACATATCACAGAAGCTAGCGTTCTTTGTTTCTGGGCATGCTTTATAGGTTCCGGTCCGCGACGTCACCCGCCTCTGACGTCACGTTCTCTCATTGGTTAGATACAATAGTGCTTCACGAACACAAAAATGCAGAGGATTCCCATCACGTCACTGACGTAGCATCTCGTTCCCTTACTCGGGGAACAAGGGTTACACTCGTAACCCAAGACGTTTTTCGGCCACCTAATGCTGTCGCTCGCGCTGCTTTCTCCGTGTGTTTGGGAATTTGTAGCCCGAGTGTAGCGTGGTCTACATACAGTCCTTAGCTAGCGGCTAGGCTAGAACTAGGTTAGGTGTATGTTTGTTTACATCCCCCTGTCATGACTATCCCCCTGTGGTTGTATAGTTCCTAGTTCTGGCCTCCTTCTGAGGAAGTTGCTGGCCGTTTTTTGCCCATATTTCCCCTTCATATGTTTATGCAGGCGTGTTATGTGAGCGTGCTTGTGCTGCCACAGGTTACACCTGTTCTCTATGATAGCAGGCATAAAGCCTCGGCCTCTATATATGAATACGGTGTTGTTGTTGTACTCCCCGGTTTGGGTTTCACTGAGTGCATCACCTGTTGGATCGCACACTCAGGATGAGTGTTGGGAATTTTGTTTACCCGACTTCTCCCATCCAGACGTCGTCTCTTTCAGGGACGACCTTGCATTTTCCAACATGACAATGCCAGACCACATACTGCATCAATTACAACATCATGGCTGCGTAGAAGAAGGATCCGGGTACTGAAATGGCCAGCCTGCAGTCCAGATCTTTCACCCATAGAAAACATTTGGCGCATCATAAAGAAGAAGATGCGACAAAGAAGACCTAAGACAGTTGAGCAACTAGAAGCCTGTATTAGACAAGAATGGGACAACATTCCTATTCCTAAACTTGAGCAACTTGTCTCCTCAGTCCCCAGACGTTTGCAGACTGTTATAAAAAGAAGAGGGGATGCCACACAGTGGTAAACATGGCCTTGTCCCAACTTTTTTGAGATGTGTTGATGCCGTGAAATTTAAAATCAACTTATTTTTCCCTTAAAATGATACATTTTCTCAGTTTAAACATTTGATATGTCATCTATGTTGTATTCTGAATAAAAGATTGAAATTTGAAACTTCCACATCATTGCATTCTGTTTTTATTCACAATTTGTACAGTGTCCCAACTTTTTTGGAATCGGGTTTGTATATGTATTCAAAATCACCAATTGTCAACAGAGAACGATTTAGCTGCAGAATTGTGTAGTTACAGCATCTACCAGTAGGGACAATCTTTTGAAATTAACAAGTCAAATCTTCAGTCCTTGGACACTGTAAGGAAGCCCGCATCGGCCCAGAAACGGAAACTTGCTAAATCAGCGGTAAACAGAAATCAATACGTCTTCAGATGAAGTGCCTACTGCTCCTTCATTCATGCGCCTTCAGTTTTTTCTACCCCCGACACAGATTTGCGGTAGCATTAGCCTCCCATAATTTACTGGTAATAATGATATCAGGAGAATCCAGAGTACATCAAATATAACATTTTATTTGTCAAGTAAAAATATATCATGCCAATTAAATAGTTGGACAATTAGAAGCCAATTCAGAAATAATAAATACATAACATCAGTTGCTCAAAGATGACTTTATGAGTTTAACAATTGCATATACAGGTGCTGGTCATATAATTAGAATATCGTGAAAAAGTTCATTTTTTCATTGTAAATTATTTTAAAAAATGAAACTTTAATTTATACTAGATTCCCTACATGTAAAGTAAAACATTTCAAAAGTGTTTTTTTTTTTTTTTTTTTTTTTTTTTTTTTTTAAATTTGTTGATTAGAGCGTACAGCTCATGAAAGTCCAAAATCCAGTATCTCAAAATATTAGAATATTTACTTTTGAGTTTCATTAAATGACCATCCCTACAGTATAAATTCCGGGTATCTCTTGTTCTTTGAAACCACACTAATGGGGAAGACTGCTTACTTGGCAATGGTCCAGGAGACAATCGTTGACACCCTCCACAAAGAGAGTAAGTCACAGAAGGCCATTACTGAATGGGGTGGCTGTTTACAGAGTGATGTATCAAAGCATATTAAAATTAAGAAATTGGGTAGGCAAAGGTGCACAAGCAACAGGGATGACCGCAAGCTTGAGAATACTGTCAAGTAAAGCCGATTCAAACACTTGGGAGAGCTTCACAATGAGTCGAATGAAGCCGAGTCAGCGCATCAAGAGTCACCACATTCAGACATCTTCAGGAAAAGGACTACCAAGCCACTTCTGAAACAGAAACAACGTCAGAAGCATCTTACCTGGGCTAAGGAGAAAAAGAACTGGACAGTGAACAGTGGTCGAAAGTCCTCTTTTCAGATTAAAGTCAATTTTGCATTTCATGTTGAAATCATGGTCCCAGAGTCTGAAGGAAGACTGGAGAGGCACAGAATCCAAGCTGCTTGAAGTCTAGTGGGAAGTTTCTGAAGTTAGTAATGATTTGGGGGGCCGTTACATCTGCTGGTGTTGGTCCATTGTGTTTGATCAAGTGCAAAGTCAATGCAGCCATCTTCCAGGAGATTTTGGAGCACTTTATGCTTCCATCTGCTGACAAGCTTTATGGAGATGCTGATTTCCTTTTCCAGCAAGACTTTAGCACCTGCCTACAGTGCAAAAACCACTTCCAAGTGGTTTGCTGACCATGATATTACTGTGCTTTATTGGCCAGCCAACATGGCTGACCTGAATCTATGGGATATTTTCAAGAGAAAGATAAGAAACAGTCGATCCAACAATCTACAGATGATCTGAAGGCTCAACAGTGCCTCAGCAGTGCCACAGGCTGATCACTTCCATGCCACACTTCACTGATGCTGTAATTTGTGCTAGGAGCAAGTCATTTGCTGTAATATGTGCTGCCAACCAAGTATTGAGTGTACAAATGAACATACTTTAAAGAACTTGAACCTTTCTGTTTTGAAAATCCATTTTTTGATTGATCTTAGAAAATATTCTAATATTTTGAGATACAGGATTTTGGACTTTCATGAGCTGTACGCTCTAATCAACAAATTTAAAAAAAAAAAAAAAAAAAACTTTTGAAATGTTTTACTTTACATGTAGGGAATCTAGAATATATGAAAGTTTCATTTTTAAAAATAATTTACAATAAAAAAATTAACTTTTTCACGATATTCTAATTATATGACCAGCACCTGTACACACAGTGGTGGATTAGTGTTTTTAAGACACAAACCCATCACTGTATGGGGGCCTCTGGCTACAGAAGATCCTGCATGACTGCTTTGCACTTTACCTTTTATACCAAGACCAGAACAAAAGGATTGTACATTTTTATTACACCAACACCTGTGTTGGGGAAGAGGAGAAGAGACACCACCCAAAAGGGGACAGAATTCTCCTTAGTTTTCAGTCTTCTTCATAATACTAGTGACTGCTGTGAAATTGAGACCAGTTTACCAATCGCACTGAGACATTTAAAATGATACCAAACATGAAAGGAAAAAAACAATAGATATACAAGTTACTTTATACCAGTGGCGATTTCTTTAAGACTGCAAGGGAAGCTCGGCTTCCCTTATAATGTCACAAAATTAATGGTCAAATATGTACTATTGTATTAACATTTTATTGACTAAAAATGCGTTAGAAAACGTTCATCTCAAAGACGAGTTCGTTCAGAATCAGTTACATATAGCAGGTCGGCTGACTCGATTTCCTTCTCATACATTCCCGCAGCGTCACAGTGCATTTCCCTATTGAAGCCCAGCGTCCATTGACTTCAATGGGGCTGCTTTGAACGGTTTTTTTCAGCGCTTCGAAACTAGACGGTCATTGGATAAACGCTGCGATTATGTCCCGCCCACGGACACTCAGCGTCTCTGGGGGTGAATGGGGAGTGGGCTGGCCCGGACTCCGAGCTTCTGCGTGATGATTGGAGGGTCTGTCGAAAGACTGCATCTCCTTTTGACTGACAGCGATTCTGTACTATAAGGAATCACTGAAGCTATTCGCGCTCAGTCCCATCGCGGATTTCTCAAGTTCAGTCGAAATAAAAACTGCTGCAACCTATTTCTTTGATATTTGCTTGGCGAAATTGCTTGATTTTCATCATACATTTCACACAATTATATACCACATTCCTTGTTTCAGTTTTACAGAGTTTAATAATTTTTTTTTAGATCGTTCATTCATTCATTCCTTCATTCATTCATTCATTCATATAACGTTAGTAGGCTAGGCTAGCGTCGTGGGTGAAACTGCGCACGATGGCAGACGGTGCTAATATTGTCGACCTGATTTTGGCGAAGCCATTTGAAAGTGTTCCTTACGAGGAAAAACTTAGAATTAAACAGCAGGGCAGATCAACACCTAAGATTGATTTAGTGCAAAAGATAGGGAAAAATAACAGGTCTTTTCAGCTCTCCTGGTATGACAAAGTTAGCTGGCTGACTGGAAGTGCTGTGACAAATAAAATGTACTGCTGGCCATGCCTCTTGATGAAACCATCTCACGGATGTGTTGTTTGGTCAAAGGTGGGGTTTGGAGATCTGTCTAACTTTGACAGGGCATATAAAAGACATGAAAAGAGCAATGAACATGTGAGTGCATGTGCAAGATTAAGTTGCATGGGCAGGATCAGGGTTGAGCATGCAATAAATGAAGGTGCTCGCATTCAAGTGGCTAAACATAATGAAATAGTCAAACAAAACAGGGCCTTCCTAAACCGCCTTATTGATGTGACATCCTTGCTTGGCCGGCAGGAGCTGTCATTTAGGGGACATGATGAGAGTAGTGAATCATCCAATTAGGGGAATTACAGGGAGTTCACAGAAACATTAGCTAAATATGACTCTGTCCTGTCCACACAATTCGAGTCCTCAACTGTGTTTTCTGGTATGTCCCATACTATTCAAAATGATTTGATCTCTGCTCTTGCAGCCACCGTTTCTGATCAGATCAGAGATGAAATTCAGGATGCTCCCTTTTTTGGATGGCAGGTGGATGAAACAACTGATATATCCTGCCGTGCCCAACTCTCTGTCATTGTTCGCTATGTGGATAGTGCAGGTAAAATTCAGGAGCGCTTTATTGGATTTTTTGATGTTTCGGGGGGGCGAGATGCCCAGTCCGTTTTTGAAATATTAAATGAGAACATGCAGGGCTACAATTTTAAGGACAAGCTTGTGGCACAGACCTATGATGGGGCTGCTGTCATGGCTTCAGATCTCAATGGTCTGCAGGCCAAAGTGAAAGCAATAGCCCCCAGTGCAATGTTTGTGCATTGCTATGCACACCGACTGAATCTGGTGCTGTCACAGGGGGCTAAATGCTTGCCTGAGTGCAGAATTTTTTTTGCATCACTCTCTGGATTTGCCACATTTCTTTCAAAATCCACAAAGAGGACATCTTTTCTGGAGTCTGCAGGCTGTTCAAGGTTGCCCAGAAACGCTCCTACTCGATGGAATTTCACATCACGGATAGTGAGCACTGTGGCAAACAATTATGATGGCCTCCTGCAGACATTTGAGAACATCATTGCAGATACAACAATGGATGATGATACACTGGATTGTGCCAAAGGCTTTGTGAGGAAACTGGAGGATTTTGAGTTTGTGTTCATGTTGTACACATATGAACAAATCTTCTCTGAGACTGATGTGGTCTTTGATATTGTCCAGCAGAGGGCGATGGATGTTCTTTACTGCAAGAACAGAATTGAATCTCTTCTTGCATTTGTCAAAGAGAAGAGGTCAGAGGGGGCTTTCCAAGCCATTTATGCCAAAACAGCAGATCTCACATCAGACCCACGAGATGAGCCCATGAGAAAGCGCCGTCTGACCCAATTGCAGGATCCCCAAGTGCGATACAGAAATCTGTACATGGCCATCCTTGATAACATCTTGGAGCAGATTCCTCAACGTTTTTCAAATTTGGAAAGCATGCTCTTCTTAGAATTAGTCAATCCAGGGAAATTTGATGACATGAGACAGGTATTTCCAGAGGAGGCCTTCCAAAGTGTCCTGAAAAGTTATGGCCATCACTTTGATTCAGGAAGACTGAGGTCAGAACTTCAAGTCCTGTATTCAGATCAGGACTTGCAGGGTAACAGGGGAAAGCTGTGTGATTACTTGGTGTTCCTTAAAGACATGGAGTTGGACAGTGCAATGCCTCAGCTTTACAAACTGTTCTCATTAGTGGCAACAATTGGAGCTACATCTGCAGGTGTAGAAAGGAGCTTCTCCTGTTTAAAGCGACTCAAGTCCTACACCCGAAACACAATGGGCCAAGGCAGTTTAAGCAGCCTAGCTCTGCTGGCCATTGAGAGGACACTGGTCAAGTCACTTGAAAAGACTCCTAGTTGGTACGACAGGGTCACAGACCATTTTCTTGAAAAGGAACGTAGGGCAGAATTTACTTTTAAATAAATAGACAATTTTATGATGTAGGCCGAAAATGAGCTTCCCCTCTCTGACAGCAGTAGCCGCCACTGCTTTATACATAGAATATGCCTTCCTGGAGAATCATTGACTTGAGTCAGGGGGAAGGAGGGCTTGTGTGTGTGTGTGTGTGTGTGTGTGTGTGTGTGTGTGTGTGTGTGTGTGTGTGTGTGTGTGTGTGTGTTGTGTGAGGGCAAGGTGTTGTCCTATGCTATTTCTTTGAGATCTTCTCTCCAGATAAGCTTTACTGCTTTATTGCAGGGCACATGATCTCAGTTCTTGTCTAGCAGGAAAATCGAGTCTTACAACACACCCATTTTGCCCACGTCTTAAGAATACCATTTCTGGAAACACTCAGTGATTGAACACATTTTGCAGGGAGTGTCTTACTGAGATTTTCACTGGTGTCAGCTGCAGTGGTTGACTGTGACCGTGTTTAGGCTGTCTTTGCTGCGTTTTTTTGTTTTGTTTTTTTTTTTTTTTTTTCACAGAAAAATGGCAGAATACAATATTTCATGGGTTGAGGATCCAGTTGAGGAACTCAAAAAGAGAAAACTACAGACTACTCGTCCTGTTTGGTGTGAGTGTGATGTCTGTACTTGGGATACAAACAAAGCCATCAAGTCTTGTCTGGTGTGTCGGATCTCTTTTTGCCAAAATCACCTCAAAGAACATGACTGTTTCTTTCAAAGACACAGTAAGACAGATGTCACAGGGCAACTGCAGGAGATGATCTGCTCTCAACATGATAAACCGCTGGAATACTTTTGTAATACTGACCAGCAGTATATCTGTTATCTGTGTATAATGGACGAGCACAAAAACCATGAGATTGTATCAGCTGCAGCAGAGAGGAGTGAGAAACTGGTATGAACTGTTTGTGGATATGACCTGAACACCTGAACATTTTGTTTCTCATTCATTTTTTATCGCTTTTATGATATTGAAACTATTATCCTCTGCAATATTTCTAGAAAGTAAAAAAGTTTAGGCTATGGCTGGATATTTTTTTGCTCACTGTCCATAAATTTCAGTGACTTTGTCATAGCTGATTATAACCTACATTGTTCCACGCAGAGACAATTCCAAGATATCCAGGACAAAAAGAAGGGGGTTATGCGTTTTAAACCAGCTGCAGCTGACGTGGTGAGTTTTGAAAAGAGCTGAAAGAATAGTTGCAGAACTGCTCCAGTCAGTCAGTGAGGAATCCAGTGCTGGGCCACTTTAGTTAATTTGAACCCCACTGGTAACAGGCTGTCTGAGGTACTGGAAAGATCTTTTCTTTCCAATGGAGTGAAAGGACTTACTATAATTGTTATTTTATGTGTAACATATGATATTCCAAAATAATTGTATGTATTAATGTATCTCTGAAGCAGATTGTCTTTGTGAATGTATTTTTTCTTCATGTAGAGTTTCCGGCCTCTCATTTTTTCTTTTGGACCAGACTCACTGAGCACCACTGTCAGTTATCCCCTCTCTTCTGATGCACAAGCATCTGCCTCTCAGCCAAAAGAGAAACTAGATAGATGGCAAATAGAGAAGATATATGGAATGGGTAAAGTTTGTATTGTTTATTTATATTTAGAAATAAGTCTTGTATTGTACAATACTATGTTAAAGGTGCCCTAGATTCAAAAATTGAATTTACCTCGGCATAGTTGAATAACAAGAGTTCAGTACATGGAAATGACATATAGTGAGTCTCAAACTCTATTGTTTCCTCCTTCTTATATAAATCTAATTTGTTTAAAAGACCTCCAAAGAACAGGCAAATCTCAACATAACACCAACTGTTACGTAACAGTCGGGATCATTAATATGTACGCCCCAATATTTGCATATGCCAGCTCATGTTCAAAGCATTTCACAATGGCAGGCAGTATTAACGTCTGGATCTGTGCACAGCTGAATCATCAGACTAGGTAAGCAAGCAAGAACAATAGCGAAAAATGGCAGATGAAGCAATAATAACTTACATGATCCATGGTATCGTGATATTTTTAGTGGTGTTTGTAAATTGTCTTTCTAAATGTTTCGTTAGCATGTTGCTAATGTACTGTTAAATGTGGTTAAAGTTATCATCGTTTCTTACTGTATTCACGGAGACACGACTGTCATTATTTTCATTTTTTAAACACTTGCAGTCTGTATCATTCATAAACACAACTTCATTCTTTATAAATCTCTCCAACAGTGTGTAATGTTAGCTTTAGCCACGGAGCACAGCCTCAAACTCATTCAGAATCAAATGTAAACATCCAAATAAATACTATACTTACGCGATTAGACATGTTGCATGACGAACACTTTGTAAAGATCCATTTTGACGGTTATATTAGCTGTGTGAACTTTTTTTATGTTGTTTAAGGCAAGCGCGAGCTCTTGGAGCGTGGAGCACGAGAATTAAAGGGGCCGCACACCCTGAATTCGGGTGAACTCGGCGCATTTACAGTATAATGATGCCCCAAAATAGGCAGTTAAAAAAAAAATCTAAGGGGTATTTTGAGCTGAAACTTCACAGACACATTCAGGGGACACCTTAGACTTATATTACATCTTTTAAAAACATGTTCTTTGGCACCTTTAAAACACACAATAAGGCTGCACAGTTCACAAATAACTACACAAATTATTAGTCATGAAAGTGTCAGTTACAGGGTTTCATTTTAGGTCTATTGTTGTTGCATCAGATTTCTATTCACAAAGCATGTCTAGCATTCTTGCATGGAAAGAAGGTGTGCAACATATGTACTCAACAACTTCCTCATTCTCCTTAATATGCTGCAGGGGTTTCCAGTAACAGCATTCAGCACACCTATTTTCCCTGTTGCATTTCTTTTTATGTAGATTGGAGCAGCAAGAATCAGTACAGGAAGACAGTCATTGACAGATGCAAGTTTGTGACCGAGTATAACCCTCCATCTGATGAATGTGTGGAACTGGCTGCCCGTTACACTGAACCAGTGATCATTCAGAGGAGCAAAGAGCAGAATGAGAAATACTACCATGAACATGTGAAGTCTGCTCACGCTTCTGGAACAAAAACATTGTCTCAACTGTTATCAAATGACAAGAATCTCAGCATCAGAATAGACCAGCTGTTCAGTCCTGACAGTGATGGAAACACACCGAAAACTGTTATTCTCAGTGGTGATTCTGGAAGAGGTAAATCCTTCACGTTACAGAAGATCATGTTGGACTGGGCTTCTGGAGAACTTTACTCTGAAAACTTTGATGTAGTTTTTCTGTTGAAGTGTGAAGAGTTGAAGTGTATTTCTGATGTGAAAAGCTTGATTGATCTCTTGAGCTGCAGTAGCAGTTTAACATCAGATCAGATTTCAAAGATATTGCAGTTAACACCAGAGAAAGTCCTCTTCCTCATTGATGGAATGGATGAGTATGTATCTTGTTCACGCATTCATTTCATACCACACACTAATCCATCCAAGAGAGCATCATCTATGGTTATTCTTAGGAACCTGTTGAGGGGTGTTCTGCTACCTGAATCATTCATGCTTGTAACTATGAGATCTATAGCTGATGATACAGTGATGAATCTCATTGAGGGACCTCAGCGTTTCACTGAGATCATGGGTTTCTCTGAGAGAGGGGTGCAGGAGTACTTCCACAAGTTCTTTCAGGATGAGCAACTCTTTAAGAAAACATATGAGAGTGTGAAGAAAAATGAAGGCCTCCTGACTGCTTGCTCTGTGCCTTTGCTGTGTTGGATGGTCTGTTTTTGTCTGAAGAAATACTCAACTGATAGTCAGGTTATGGTGAAAAAACTACAGACAACCACCTCCATATATGTGCACTTTGTGTCTGCTCTGCTGGAGCATCATGATCAGAGTCAGTCTGTCCTCACCATGCTGAGGAATCTGGGTCAGCTGGCAGAGAGAGGAATACAAAATCAGCAAGTCTTTTTTAATAAAAAGGATGTGGCAGAGACTGGCTTAGTTGCCACCAAGTGTCTGTTCTTGTATAAAGAATATGTTAATGGAAAACCAGAACCAGTTGTCAAGTTCATGCACTTCAGCTTTCAGTGGTTTTTCGCTGCTCTTTGGGTCCTGCTTGATGAAGAAGTGTCTTGGTGGAAAGTCAGTGAGCTGTTGAACTTGATGGGCTCAGCTATAGTTGAATGCCTATCTCTTGAAAGAAGATCAAATCCCATCCCATCAGTTTTGCTGTTCTTCTATGGTCTCTTAAATGAGGAGGTGATCAGCTCACTTTTTAAAACAGTCAAATTAACTGTCTCTAACACCATAAAACTGAGGAAAAGAACACTGAAGAAAACACTGAAGCAAAGAATTCTTACAATGACAACATGGCATAGATGTGAACTATATGTTCTCCACTGTCTGTATGAGCTCCAAAATGTGGGGTTTGAAAGGAAAGTTCTGGAAGCTCACAGCTTCATGGATCTGTCCAACATTTCCCTGAGGAGCACAGACTGTTGGGTGCTGCAGTACTGTCTTCAGTGCTGTCCACACATCAGAGAACTGAACCTCATGTACTGTGATTTAACAGCTGATAAACTCAAGATTCTTCAGCCAGCACTCTGTATGTGTGAGACTCTGAGGTCAGTGTGATGCATGGAGAAACTCTTGAAGATTGAAACTTAATTCATAACTGATTGAAACTCTTCTAAAAATACAAATAATTATTAGTTTTACTTATACTGTGACTTGTTGCAAGTATATTGCAAGTGTGTCTGTCGTATATGTGGTATATGACATGACAACAACAACAACAGCAACAATACTAAAACTGGAAATATTGCGGTTTTGATTTTTTAATTGACATTTTTTACATTAAATAAAAAAAAGAAATTTTCAAAATCATATGATATCAACATAAAATGAGATCTCTATGTAGAAGTATTTTAAACTAGATTTTTTAGAAATTTCTCCTTTATCTCAGAAATGCTTATTTGACACTGACCCAAATATAATATTTATGTCATGGCTTAAATATTTTATTAATTTAAATTCTAAATGAATTTTGGCTTTGGTTCAAGGTTGTCAGTGAAAAACCTTCCAGAAGTTGGAGATTTCATCCAGATTCTTGGTGAATCAAAAATCTTGAAAAAACTGAAGTAATTTTAACAAACACATACTTCCAATAGAGTCATACATTTTAATAAATTATTGAATTTAAATAAATTGTTTGAAAAGTTATCTGGTTCTATGACTTGGTAGAGTTCAAGAAGATGAATACAGCGCTGAGAGTCCCAGATGGACACTTGACCTGTCAGTCACTCCTGGAGAAATCTTGTAAGAAAATATTGCACATAAAATATAATCTTTCTTATCAAGAATAATTAATAGCATAAGTATATATTCTTATATAGAAAAATGTATGTTGTAGAAAACAAATATAATTCATAGTAAGTGTGGTGCTTAAATAACATTAAATAAATGTTCCTCTGTGTTTTTCTTTGTTCCAGGTTGACTTTGAGTTCCTCAGAGAAGAACAGAACCTTTTCACATACTGAGACGATGCATTTTCACAGTTTCACTAGTAAAGTTTTTAATTTTAATATTTTAATTTAAAAAAAGAATGCATATTTATAATACTATACTTTGTGTTATATTACCTTGGCAGTAAATGACAAAACCTAATTACCATAATACTGCTGTGAGGGTGTTTACAACTGCTGAGGGAGTGATGGTCAAAATTTTTCCCTCTGTTGTAAAGTTGTGGAAACATTATCATAGATTTTTCTTTTAGAGCAAATGCAAATACAAAAATTATATTTGCTGTCATCTCCCTTTTACTGCTATAGGACTTAAAGCTATAGGCCCAACCATGATGATGTTCGCTTCTGAGAACCCTGGAAGTGTGAAAAGGGTCCATGCATCATTTCCAGCAGTCTTAAACATCAGTCTTACATGTTCACACTCAGAGATATCCAGCACTGACTGGACACTCTTCTTACAGAGAATCAGCAATGCAGGAAAATTAGCACAAGAGTAAGATGAGAATTTTACGATTACGCTGATGATCTCATCAGTAGCTTTAATGTTATTCATACATGTAATGGTCACATGCAATTTTTGCAGCTCTTCAGCTCTTGAGGATCATATCAGTTTGCTGCTGTCTTCATTTCACTCAGTGGGTTTGAAGAAGTTGGATCTGAAGGTGTTCAGTCTGAATGAGAGCTGGGCTTCTGGGATCATTTCCCTCGTCCAGACCTGCACCAGTCTACAGGAGCTCAGGTAAGAGCATTTGCTTTAGTTCATGAAAGTGATTTCTGTCATGTCCTCTGATACCAGGTACAGTGGCCCCACACAGTTATTGGATGCTTAATGGGTTATTTCACCCAAAAATGAAAATTCTGTCATTAATTACTCACCCTCATGTCGTTCCACACCTGCAAGACTTTCGTTCATCTTCAGAACACAAATTAAGATATTTTTGATGAAATCCAAGAGGTATGTGACTCCTCCATTGACAGCAATTTAACCACCACTTTCAAGGTCCAGAAAGGTACTAAAGACATCATTAAACAAGTTGATGTGACTACAGTGGTTCAACCTTACTGTTATGAAGCGACAAGAATACTTTTTGTGTGCAAAAACAAAACAAAAATAACGATTTTATTCAACAACATCCTCCTGATGCAGGAGCCAGCCAATACTGACAGGGTAGAGAAGAAATTGTTTAATAAAGTCATTAATTTTTTGTTTTTGCGCACAAAAAGTATTCTCATCGCTTCATAACATTAAGGTTGAACCCCTGCAGTCACGTCAACCTTTAGTTTTGGTCTGTTCCTCGCACACAAAGCTATTGTATATCTTCAGATGATTTGCAATACAGAGGCCAAAAATATGGACCAATTTTTATGATGGTTTTATGGAACTTTTGCACCATATTCAAGAAGCGCTGACAGCTATTTTCTTCAGAATGTGTCATTTTGTTAAAGAATTGAAAGTTTTGCTATGAAAGCAGTACAAAAAATTAATAGCCCATTATTATGATTTTTTGCTTATTGATGTTTATGTAACATTAATATTGTAGTGTCAGTGTCACTGGATTGCTGCTGAAAGAGGGACTTGAGTTACTGCAAAAATCACTGACGGATCCACACTGCACTGTGACCATTGAAGGGTATGTGTGCCCAATGTGCTTTTTTTTAGTCTAATGCCTAGATGCATTTTAACTAGATTAAAACCACAAAACAAATGATAAATTACTTAATGAGGATAGAAGTTAAGAATCTTCAGATATCTGATCATTTCTGATCTGTTATTTCATTAAAAGGGTATCAAGCTAATCAAGTTTTTTTTGTAAAATAAATGTGAATTTTCCTTGTTATAGGTTAAGGATGAGATTCCACTCTCCATTTTACGGTCCCCAATTGCTTAATTTGAAATACAATCACCAATGTGGTTCAGATCTAACAATATCATGGTCTCTTAAAAAAGAATCTCCAGCATAATGGTGATATATTTTGTATAATTTTATTTATTCTGGTTTCCTCCATGTTTATTAAGGAGGAAGTGCTGTAAACCCACTGACCAATGCACAGAAGAGGACTGGAGTCAGAGCTGTAATAAGAAAGTGGAGATTCACTTCAAACCAAAGGTTTTGGAGGAGCTGGAAGAGTGAGATCATTTTAATTTTACAAAAAAAGTTTTTATATTTTTCTTATTTATACATTCATCATCTCATTTATCATTATCATCTCTGTTCTCTAGGCTGAACATCTCTGACTATGAACAGTCTGGTCTGGATCTTCACTGTCAGTCTTGTGTTCACATTGTTGATAGTGATCAGTGGGTTCAGGTGGAGCCGTCAGTCTGTACAGATGAAGGAGGGTCAAAGTTCAGGATCAGCACTCAGGCGGGTCGATTCGAGTGCAGCAGGACCAGAATGCGATGGGTCTGTTCTGGTGACGTCACTCTCCAGTACTGTGCAGTAGATGGACGTTTCCTCAGTGCAGAGCTGGAGAGGCTTCAGTGTGAGAGAATTGGTCCAGTGATTGATGTGATCGTGATCTCAGGGAAACTGGAGGAGGCTCATCTGCCTCATTACGCCTGTTTAGCAGAGTCTGACCCCTCTCTCACAGATACTGTGAAGCTCCTGAACAAAAGAGATGAAGGAATATCTTTACAATCTGTAGAGTTGACCCGTTATCATGCTAAAATACTCCAACCATCCTTCTCTCTTATAACTCTAATTATAAGCCTGTTCACACAGTGGGAAGAACACTGTGACCTTCTTATCTACATGCACTGTAAAGATCCTCTCATTCTTCATATCTACTTTTTTCCAATGAATGACACTTGTTCAAAAGAATATGTTGAGCAGAATGAAAAATCTGATCATCGGATCTCTCATCCCAGACCTAACGGACCATTTCAGATGAAAACGGCGCACATTCTTGAGGTTCCTGGTGCTTCTGTGCTTCCTGAAGAGGGGATTTCATTTAGAACAGATGTTGATCCAAACTTCTTCGAGATCATGCAACGTCAGTATGGTGATGTACCTTTGAATCTTGTCAGAGTGAAGGACAATACATCCGTTTGGATTTCCACAATATGGAAAGCCAAATTTGACAGGTTAATTCAAAGGCAAGTCCAAATTGAGCCACAACTGAATTCTGAGATTAATAAAGCTCAGTATTATGAGGAACACAGATCAGCTCTCATTCAAAGGGTTAAAAATGTGAAGAGCATTGCAGATAAAATAATTCATGAGGAACTATATTCTGAAATCACACATACTAATTTAAGCAGTCAGGATAATATGAGTTACACAGTGCATTCAAGTAGTGTGACTGCAAAAGTCAAATTAATTTAGACAGCTATCCAAGCTATGCTACATATCATGAAATCATGTCATTCATCTTGGAAAAGATGCCAGCAATGCTGCCGTTTAGTTCTAGAATGTAAGATATAACTGATATAAGAACTAATTTAAATATCTCTGTCCTAGATGATTATCATATTATTAAGCATCAGCTTCACTAAAATAGGTATTAAGGTCTATATCGCCAAGCAGGTCAGCAACTTGGACCAATTATATCATGCTTTACCTTAAATCACTGTTGTTGTTCTTGTTGTTGTTTTTAATGAAACCCAACTTTTATGTGACAAAAATAAAGCATTGAAAATCTTAATAGATTATCTGTGTTCGTTTGACAGGTTAACCTCACAAATAAACAACAACAAACATGAAGAAGAGAAGCAGAAGCCATCCGAAGGTTGCATCTCTCTCTCTCTCTCTCTCTATCTATCTATCTATCTATCTATCTATCTATCTATCTGTCTGTCTGTCTGTCTGTCTGTCATCCATGCTTCCTTATAGTTTTGGAGAAATGTTTTCAGCAAATGTGCCTTAGCTATTGGGATCAACTAAGTTTGTATGTAAATTGACATAAATGTTTTGTTTTTAAAGATGTTTAAATTAAAAACAACACAAAACAAACAAAAAATATAATGTAAGTGATCATAACAATTTAGGTTAGACAGAAAATTATTTTTCATTGATAGTGGAAAGTAAAGTTTGGAGACGTGGCTGATGTAGGCACCAGTCTCAGATGCTGCTTGTTCCTGCAATTTTCTAGAATGTTCATGTGTCACTAAACACAAGCTACTTCATTCTGCTGGTGGCTCTATTTGGTCACTCTGATCTGAAATGTTTTGGCTTGTTTGAGTACTGTGTAAAACTGTGATTAATTTAATAATTTGTTTTTCAGAGGCCCAGTTTGTGGATAGGAACCGGGCAGCGCTTATTCAAAGGGTTAAGGTTGTGATGGCAATAGCAGATGAGTTAAAAAATAAAGACATGATACATGATGAAACATATTTAGAGATCAGAGCAGAAGGAACCAACCAGGGCAAAATGAGAAAGCTGTTTGAAGCACTGCATTCTGGAGGAGACAGAGTGAAAAATGACTTTTATTATGCGCTGAAACATCATGAAAAATTCCTCTTCAAAGACCTGGGTAAGAGAATCTACATTATTTTGAGATTATAAACTCAAACCTATCTGTATAGGTGGTCTAATATAACCTGTCCTGTGGTTGATGGTAAAAGGTGGTGTGACAACTAAAAAAAAAAAATGAGGTGGACGAGCAGAAGGACAGCCAGCTAAAATGATTTGAACAGTGAGTGTCAATTGCATGTTATCTACTGTATTAAAATATATGTCAAACACTTGTGCTCTGAAATCAAACAGTAACCACCTTTGTGAGCACACTTTTTATGCTCAACAGATTGTGGTGCAGAAATTTACATTAATGCATGACAATCAAGTGTATTTTTGATATGAAAGTGCAAGAAGAAGACCCCTGCAACCAAGACACGGAAACAAACATGACCTGGAGAAAAGAGGGAAGATGAAGCCACCTGAACATAAAACAATCTTATAAATGCAGAGGAACATTTTACAAATTACAATTGTAATTTACTCACTCTCATGCCAATGAAAAACCATATTATTTTTTTCTTTCATGAAACCAAAGGAGAAATTTATCAGAACATGTTGACTTTGTCCTACAGCATACACTTTTATACATTTTACAAATGTATAAAAGGGACCTTTTTTTTTTTTTTTTTTTTTTTTTTTACTTTTGTGTTCCATGGAAGAAAACATCCTGGTTTTAATTTTTAGGTGAACATTTTTAAGCCATACACATTTTATGCTGTTTTAATGCCAAAAGCCCAACATTTTATATATTGAAGAAAAATTGTGTAGGAATTACAAAGAAATGAAAAGAAACACATTGAATTAACATGAAATTGAGAAGAAGAAAGACTGTAAGGTATTTGCTTGTAAAACGTACTCCAATAATCTTTTTTAATTTACAGCTTCAAAAATATTTTTTTTACAGTATGTAATCATCTATAGATATTAAACCTTTTATTTTTCTTCCATATTTTTATTTTTTTATTATTATAAATATATTTATATTAACAAAAAGATAATGAATAAAAAACTTGATCAAATGATCTTTTACAGAGCTTGCAAAGCAGTACTTTTATATTTGCAAACATTATGGTTTGTTCTAAAATACTGGGTATTTGGGTACATTCAAACACCTGCTGTTAACAAGTAGAATCACTGAAGGAAAGAGAAACAACAAAAATGGAGGTGTCCAATACAAAGCCACTTTGGGTATCCTTTCCTGAGACATCCTTAGTACATGTCCAAGCCATCTTATCTTGATCTCCTGAGATATGTTCTTGGATTTTATCTTTTTGTATAGGTTGACATTATAGATGGTATTGGGCCATTAGACGTTGCAGTTATGCAACTCTTATGGAAGGTCTCTACCTTGCTCATCTCTACTTTCACTATTCTCCAACATTTAGAGCTGATTTAACATTGCTGTTGTAAAGCTTGATCTTTGTTCTGAGGCTTAGCTGTTTAGACTTCCAGATGGTTCTGAGCCTGCTAAAAGCTCCTCTTGCTTTATTTATTTGGGCCTTGATGTCTTTTTGGGCTCCATTATCAGTGCTAATAATGCTGCTAAGATACGTGAAATCATTCACATCCTCGATTGGCTCTCCCTCAATTGTAACTGGATCAGAGACAGGAGCATTGATATGCATGGCCTGCGTTTATGTGTAAGCTGGTCTGTTTAGCATATCTGCTCAGTCTATCTGACTTTTCCTAAATGTGAGTGTGTGTGGCTGATATTAACACCAGATCATCAGCAAAGTCAAGGTCTTCCAAATGAGAAAAGAGAGTCCATTGAATGCTAAGGACATCGTTGGATGCCGTTTGACGCATAACCCAGGTAATAGCCACTTTTCCACTGTCAGGCCAGTCCGAGTCAGGGCTTTTTTGCCTAGGACCTGTAGCACAGAGCCCAAAAATCATCCGTGGCGCTGCCATCTCCATACTCAGATAAACTCTGCCTTTGTTCGTAACCCCTCCTCAAGTTCAAGCTGGCCCACTTTGGACCAAGCTATTCGGCAGGCCAAAAACCCCTGGCCATTGGCCCTGAGGAAGCCCCAACGAGGTCTGATCAAGCCCCGGAAGTGTCAGTGGAAATGTCACTGGCCCTGGCACGCACTAGCACGCCCGTTTTAGGCCAGACAATGGAAACACAGTTAATGGTGATAACTTAATATGAAGTACAACATTAAATCCTTCAGCAGAAGACGATTAAACAACTCCACAAACAGCTTTACCAGCTTCAAATATTGCTAACCAGTTGAATTTATTTATTTTAAACATACAAAAGTTCTTACTGAGATAAACAAAGGTTTAAATGTTGATGTTTGGTTAAAATAAGTTTTGTTATGTCACCATGATGTTGATCGGTGTTTGCTTTAGTTTTGCTCTTGAATCTTGACTTTTGCAAGTGTTTTCAGTGAACATTTGTGCATTGCTTGATAAAGTTGAAAAAGCAGACTGGTGTATTTGTTTTAATGACTATTAAATGACTGCTTTTCTGTAGTTTTATGTAAAAATTTCAGCTGTTGTGATAGACAGAGCACTTGCAGCACTAAGGAGA
Source organism: Megalobrama amblycephala (assembly GCF_018812025.1). Taxonomy (NCBI): domain Eukaryota; kingdom Metazoa; phylum Chordata; class Actinopteri; order Cypriniformes; family Xenocyprididae; genus Megalobrama; species Megalobrama amblycephala. Next base: position 7,968,945 of record NC_063060.1, on the reverse strand, counting down.
TCTGTGTGATGAAAAACCTACAACCTACTAAATGTTGCGACACACTTAGACATCAAACACTCATTATGCAAACCTCAACAATGGTGACAATCAAAAAATATTCAAATCTAATTATTAAAAGAATTCAGCTGCATAAGTTATTCATGCTTCAATGCATGCTGGGAGCCATGAATGAGTTTTGTGTGCTGGCATGTAGCACACTTATGATCAGTGAGACTTCAGATATAGACAGTGAACCACTCCACAATGACATGAATTAACAGGCAACATCACCTGAAGTTATTCTGTCTCAGCTTCCTCTGACATACTATTAAAGCATCCAGAGAAAAACAAACTAAATCATCAAGATTCAAGAGCCCAACAGAAAATACTGATCTTAGTGAATTCAAATGTTTGTTCAAAATATGCAAAACCATACCAATAAAAGAAACGAGCAACAGGCTTTCAACTTAATCATTCAATGAAAAACCAGATAAACAGACAAGGAAATCAAAAAAGCAGGCAGCCCGGGACAAAAACAAACAAAACTAAAACAGACAAACCAAACATAACTCTGAGGCATGGGCTATATGCACATTTACTATCATTCATTTTTTATATATATATATTCATGTACAGCGCTCCATCAGGAAGACTCCCTGTGCTACAGATGGCCAGTACATACAGCATTAACCAGTTAAACATGTCACTGGACACACCCATTTTGCACACGTCGGAGAACCAGGAAACATTTTCAACTTCTCAGTAGAGAGAGAAACTCAAGTGTTGTTGAGCTGTTTTATGTCTCTTTGTGTAAAATGTGAAATGGCAGAAGCTGGTATTTCTTGAGATCCATTACTGAACATCCAGCAGTGAGTGTCTTACTGGGATTTTTACTTTAATTAACAATAAAGCAGTGTTAGCTTGAATGGTTGACTGTTACACAGTTGTTTGTTTTGCTGTGTGCATTTGTGTTCACAGAAAAATGGCAGAAGCCAGTATTTCAGTGCCTGAGGATCCGTTCATCTGTCCAATCTGTCTAAATCTACTGAAGGATCCAGTGATCATTCCCTGTGGACACAGTTACTGTATGAGCTGTATTACAGGCTGCTGGGATCAGGGTGATCAGAAGAGAGTCTACAGCTGCCCTCAGTGCAGACAGACCTTCACTCCAAGACCTGTTTTAGGTAAAAACACCATGCTGGCTGAAGTGCTGGAGAAACTCAAGCAGACAAAACTACAAGCTGCTCAGCCTGTTCACCGTTACACTGAATCTGGAGATGTGGAGTGTGATGTCTGTACTGGAGACCAAAACAAAGCCATCAAGTCTTGTCTGGTGTGTCAGATCTCTTTTTGTCAAAATCACCTCAAAGAACATGACAGTTTTTTTCAAGATGAGAGACACGAAATAACAGAGGCCACTGGACGCCCGCAGGAGATGATCTGCTCTCAACATGATAAGCCACTGGAATATTTTTGTCGGTCTGACCAGCAGTGTATATGTCATCTGTGTATGATGGACGAGCACAAAAATCATGAGACTGTAACAGCTGCAGCAGAGAGGAGTGAGAATCTGGTAAGCAGATGTGGTTGCTAATGCTAACACCTAAACATGTTGATTGTTGATTTCTCATAATATTTGATGATTTACTGTCATTTTAAAAATGATCAGAACAACATGAAAAGTGTTTTGTATGTGCATAATAGACATCAAACACTGAACAAAAACTGATACTTTATTTCTTTAATTGACACAAAGTAAAAAGCATATTTCAGACCAAAAGCATGTTATGTGAATCTATTATTAAATAATATTAGCATTGCTTCCTCCTTTTGGATGAAAATTCCAAATATTATTTTTACTTTTTATGTTTTATTATGTGATTAACCATTAATTTCAATTCAGTTTAGTTCATTTCAGTCTGTACTGTATTACATAGATTTAATGTTAATGTGGTTTGTGTACAGAATTGGAGTAATTACAAATGTTTTTAGATGCGGTGTGTACATGGCCTATTCGAATTCCATTGTTTACAAATAACTTTTGATAATTAAAAAGAGAGAAAGAAAGAAAGAAAGAAAGAAAGAAAGAAAGAAAGAAAGAAAGAAAGAAAGAAACTGGTGCACCACTTAAAACACTGTGATTTTAAATTGTTCCACACAGAGAAAATACACAGACATGTCCTTGAAGATCAGAGAAACGATGTTGAGTAACTATGTTATGAGCCCTGTTTCTGGCAAGGTGAGTTATAAAACCTTTTACTAAAAGAGCTGCAGACTAAACTTCAGCCAGTCAGTCAGTGAAAGAACTTATTCTAATGGTTAATTGATTATTAATTTGAGCCACTAGAGGAATATGTTTCAGAAGACTCCAAAGAGCTTTTCAGTGTTGTCAGGAATGTTGTCAGATGAAACTGAGTATTGTGCTCATATTAAATAATGATAATCTCACTGTATAAAGACACATAATAAATGTGCTTTTTACGAACCATCCCAAGCTCTATGCTTTTAATCTCTGAAAAACCTTTATTTAGAAAAGAAAGAAAGCTCTGAAGTATTTTTTTCATGTTTCCAGTCACTCTCTGCAGACTCAGTCCCTGAAGACCCGAACAGCATTGTAGATATGATAATTCTTGAACTGACAACAATCGCAGACGACTTGGACGGGAATTGTGATTTAGGTAATAAATGGAAAAGATAATTTTACTTACTATAAAATTTTTGGTGCATAATGGTACTTACTGTTACAAAAGGAATCTTGCAAAATGCAATACTGTATGAAAACAGAAATGAGATTATGGGATGCACAGTTCATCATAGCCTTTATTAATGCTTATAACTATACCACGATTAACAAATGATAAAAGTGTTATTTACAGCATCTCATTTAGTTATGCCACTGTAGTGTCAAAAGTTCCTATTTTAGTGCTTTTGTACTAATTGAGCATTTTGCTTATTAACAGGGGTGTAAAAAAGGGATTTGCAACATGTCATACAACAGACAGGGATGCTGCACAACAACAGCTTCCAAAGTCATGGATTTTACATGCATGTCCTCTATGACCTATAAATATCCAATTTTAAACAGGTTCATATGTTTTTAACCCTGACTATGCCAATAGATCCTTAGGTTTTAATATTTGTATTAAAGGGATAATATTTCAGCATGTGTTGGTGTAACTCCTAATGCATTTCATGATTACAGGAGGTCCTTGTTTGTAATTTTAGCTTTGAAGGGAAGAACAAGAAACTAGTTTTTGTTCATTTAAACTTGTTTTTGTTTTCTGTTTTCTGTAGTGCGTATACCCATGATACGAGAGTACAAGCCTTCAGTCACTGACAAATATAAGTTTGTGTCAGAATATGAAGTTCCATCTAATGAACGTGTGCAACTGGCCACCCACTACATTGAACCAGTGATCATTCAGAGGAGCAAAGAGCAGGCTGAGAAATACTGTCATGAATATGTGAGGTCTGCTCACGCTTCTGGAACAACAACATCATGTCAGCTGTTATCAAATGACAAGAATCACAACATCAGAATAGACCAGCTGTTCAGTCCTGACAGTGATGGAAACACACCGAAAACTGTGATTCTCAGTGGTGATTCTGGAAGTGGTAAATCCCTCATATTAAAGAAGATTAAGTTGGACTGGGCTTCTGGAGAACTTTACTCTGAAAACTTTAATGCTGTTTTTCTTCTGAAATTTGATGAGCTCAAGTGTATTTCTGAGGAGATGAGCTTGATTGATCTCTTGAGTTGGAGTTCCAGTTTAACATCAGATCAGATCTCACAATCACTACAGTTAACACCAGAGAAAGTCCTCTTCCTCATTGATGGGATGGATGAGTTCTCATTTAATCCACACTTTCAAAAATCATCGCCTACTGATCCATACCAGAAACCCCCAACTATGGACATTCTTAATTTCCTACTGAGGGATTTCTTGCTATTGGAGTCATCAGTGATTGTCACCACTAGATATACAGCTGCTGCTGAATTAAGCAATCTGTTTAAAAGGCCTCAACGTTTCACTGAGATTGTGGGCTTCTCTGAGAGAGGGGTGCAGGAGTACTTCCACAAGTTCTTTCAGGATGAGCTACTCTTCTGGAAAACATATGAGAGTGTGAAGAAAAATGAAAGCCTCCTGACTACCTGCTCTGTGCCTTTGCTGTGTTGGATGGTCGGTTTTTGTCTGAAGAAATACTTTACAGATGATGATCATGTGATGGCAGAACTAAAGACAACCACCTCCATATATGTGCACTTTGTGTCCACTCTACTGGAGCATCATGACCAGAGTCAGTCTGTCCTCAAGATGCTGAGGAATCTGGGTCAGCTGGCAGAAAGAGGAATACAAAATCAGCAAGTCTTTTTTGATGAAAAGAGTATGGCTGAGGCTGGCTTAGATCCTGATAATGCTCTGTTCTTGTATAAAGATGATCTTAAAGGAAAAGAAAAACATACATTTTTCAAATTTATCCATATCAGCTTTCAGGAGTTCTTCACAGCTCTTTATTATATTTTGCTGGATGAAGAAGATTCCTGGTGCAAAATCAGTGAGCTGTTTAACTTGATGGAATCAGAAGCTATAATTTACAGGTCATCTCCAATTTTCAGAGGTAGACTATCAAATCCCACCCATTCAGTCATGATGTTTCTTTGTGGTCTCTTTAACGAGAAGGTGAGCAGCTCACTCTTTGAAAAGATCAAGTGGACTGTTCCTCACAACATAAAACTGAAGAAAAGAGAATTGAAGAAAAAGCTGATAAAAAGGATTCCAGCATTGACACGGAAGTATGGATCTGAGTTATTTGCTCTCCACTGTCTGTATGAGCTGCAGGATGAGAGGTTTGTCAGGAAAGTTCTGGAAACTCACAGCTTCATGGATCTGTCTAACATTTCCCTGAGGAGCACAGACTGCTGGGTGCTGCTGTACTGTCTTCAGTGCTGTCCACACATCAGAGAACTGAACCTCATGTACTGTGATTTAACAGCTGATAAACTCAAGATTCTTCAGCCAGCACTCTGTATGTGTGAGACTCTGAGGTCAGTGTGATGCATGATTTTTATTGTTGTTGCATGTACTTGCAATTTTAGATAAATTGTGTAATTTTATAGCTTTTTAAGTAATGACTAGGATTCAAGTGTACACACACTTGTATTCAAGAAAATTTATTTTTATTTTTATATAGATTGATGGCATTTCATTCATAAATGATTTTTGTTTTTGACTTAAGATTTTCAGTGGAGCATCTGTCAGAAGTTGGATATTTGATCCAGATTCTTGGTGAATCAAAAATCTTGAGAGAGCTAAAGTAAATTACTTCCAATACAGCCACATAATATATAAAAACAAGTAATTGCCATTTTAAATATAAATACTAGTTGTTTAAACAAGTTATCTGTTCTTCTGACTTGGCAGAGTTCAAGAGGATGAGAACAGCGCTGAGAGTCTCAGATGGTCACTCGACCTGTCAGTCACTCATGGAGATGTCTTGTAAGAAACTATTGCAATAATCTGTAATCTTTCTTATCAAAATGGTATAGTTTTTATTTCAGAATATATAGTGTTCGGTGCGGTTATTAAATTTTCCCCTGTGTCTCTGTCTGTTTGAGGTTGTCTTTGAGCTCCTCAGAGAAGAATCCATCATTTCCAGCAGTCTTAAACATCAGTCTTACTTGTTCACGCTCAGAGATATCCAACACTGACTGGACGCTCTTCTCACAGACACTCAGCAAGGCAGGAAAGCTAGCAGAAGAGTAAGAAAATGTTATTTTTTGCATTTATCTCATCAGTAGCTTTACAGTTATTCAAACATGTTTTTAACAGATATGTTTTTGCAGCTCTTCAGCTCTTGAGGATCATGTCAGTTTGCTGCTGTCTTCATTTCACTCAGTGGGTTTGAAGAAGTTGTATCTGAAGGTGTTCAGTCTGAATGAGAGCTGGGCTTCTGGGATCATTTCCCTCGTTCAGACCTGTACCAGTCTACAGGAGATCAGGTAAGAGCATTTGCATGACTGACAGAACAGAATATTATTATTGGACAAACTATGTGGCCATTATAGATCTCTTCATCATAAATAGTACTTTAAAAAGCCTAAAACTAAATTATAGCATGTATTGAATGTATTATGAGGACTTTTTTGCTTATTACTGTTTGTGTAACTGCAATATTGTAGTGTCAGTGTCACTGGATTGCTGTTGGAGGAGGGACTCGTATTACTGAAGAAATCACTGACGGATCCACACTGCACTGTGACCATTGAAGGGTTTGTGCAATTGACTTTATCTAATCATAAATAGCATAAGGGTGCTTTATTTTTTTTATAAGGAAGCACTTTATTTTATTTTAATCACAAAACAAGTGAATTTCTTATACAATGTAGATCAATTAATTGATAATTATAGAGTATAACATCTACAAAATTAGTTTGTAAAATAAACCAGTATTTCCCCTCATATTAAAGATTTTTCTCCAATTACCAATTTTGAAATATAGTCACCATATTGGTAAAATCTATTTGTTTCTTGTTTCCTAACAAGAGTGAAAAGCATATTTGTAATTTATTTAGCATCTTTTTATCTATTCTACTCTCCTCCATGTTTAAGGAGGAAGTGCATTAAACTCACTGACCAGTGCACAGAACAGGACTGGAGTCAGAGCTGTAATGAGAAAGTGGAGATTCACTTCAAACCAAAAGTTTTGGAAAAGCTGAAAGAGTGAGATCACTTTTATTTTAAATAAAGTGTTTATATGTTTATCTTTCATACATTAGTCATTTGATTTATCATTATCATCCCTGTTCTTTAGGCTGAACATCTCTGCTCCTGAACCCTCTGGACTGGATCTTCACCTGCTTCCAGTGTGTCAGTCTTGTGTTCACATTGTTGATAGTGATCAGTGGGTTCAGGTGGAGCCGTCAGTCTGTACAGATGAAGGAGGGTCAAAGTTCAGGATCAGCACTCAGGCGGGTCGATTCGAGTGCAGCAGGACCAGAATGCGATGGGTCTGTTCTGGTGACGTCACTCTCCAGTACCGTGCAGTGGATGGACATTTCCTCAGTGCAGAGCTGGAGAGGCTTCAGTGTGAGCGAATTGGTCCAGTGATTGATGTGACCGTGATCTCAGGGAAACTGGAGGAGGCTCATCTGCCTCATTATGCCTGTTTAGCAGAGTCTGACCCCTCTCTCAACAATGCTGTGAAGCTTGTCAGCAAAAGAGATGAAGGAATATCTTTACAGTCTGTAGAGTTGACCCGTTATCATGCTAAAATACTCCAACCATCCTTCTCTCTTACAACTCTAATTATAAGCTGGATCATGAAGTGGGAAGCACACTGCAATCTTCTCCTCTACATGCGCTGTAAAGATCCTCTCATTCTTCACATCTACTTTTTTCCAGTGAATGACACTTGTTCAAAAGAGAAAGTTGAGCAGAATGAAAAATCAAGCTATCCGATCAGCCATCCCAGACCTAACAGACCATTTCGGATGAAAACGCCACACCTTCTTGAGGTTCCTGGTGCTTCTGTCCATCCTGTAGAGGGGATTTCATTTACAACAGATGTTGATCCAAACTTCTTTAAGGTCAAACAGCTTCAGGATGGTGACGTACAAATGAATCTTATCAGAGAGGAGGACAAGAAGTCCGTGTGGACTGCCACAATATGGAAAGACGAACTTGAACAGTTAAATCAAAGGCAAGTCCAAGATAAGCCACAACTGAATTCTGAGATTGATAAAGCTACATTTTTTGATAAACACAGATCGGCTCTCATTCAAAGGGTTAAAAATGTGAAGAGCATTGCAGATAAACTGCGTGAGCAGAGAATAATTCATGAGGAATTATATTCTGAAATCACACATTGTAATTTAAGCAGTCAGGATAGTATGAGAAAGATCTGTTACACAGTGAATTCAAGTGGTGTCACTGCAAAAGCTCAATTCATCTTGATCCTTCAGGAAGAAGAGCCCTACCTCTCTGAAGAACTGGTGCGTTCAGATTCTTAATCATTCTCTTGGTGAATATATTGCTTTAGTTGGGAAACTACATAAATGAACAGGCAGGAAATTAAATTATAAAATCATGTAACTGTTTAATGCTATAATAAATTGATTTGTGAAATGAACTGAAATATTAATTACAAAAATACCTTACTAAATTAACTCAAGATGACTCATTTAGTACTAGAATTTCTGCAAACTAAATAAATAGATTATTGAAGATAAAACATTGAAATGGTCAGTTTGAACTTTGAACTTCTAGACTGCTGAAATATATTTTGTCATCTGATAAGGTCATTTTTCTTGTCGAGTCCTAAATAATTTGTTGCTGTATCATCCAGTTTGACATCATATTGTTTTACATTAATAGTTTATCCACTTCTTTTGTTAATTGAATTTTGACAATGCAAAATAAATAAATAATAAATACAATGCTATTTTATTTTTTATTACACGTGCCTTAAATTGTGGTAACAAAACTGCAACGCAACAGAAAATGAACAGACAAAAACAGCACATAGGCTATTAGCTGAACCTCCTGAGGCTCACTGTAAAGCACAGCCAGTTTGTTAAAAAGATGAATGTAATGTGCACTCTGGTGCACTCTAAAAATGCTGGGTTAAAAACTACCTAATTTGAGTTATTTGGCAACCCAGCGCTGGGTAAATATTGCACAGAACACATGCTGGGTTTTATATATGAACCCATTTGCTGGATTGTTGTTTTTTTTTAATCAGTGCTGGGTCAGTGCTTTTAGATAAAACAGCACAAATATGCATTTTAGTCTAGGACTAATGTCTGTGAAAATGGGGGACAGTAAATGTTTTAGGTTGTGACACGGACCCGGTGTTCTGATTATTTTTATGAGGGGGAAAACCAGGGCATTGCTCCCTCAGATCTGATATGTGCCCCTTAGTTTCAATTTGTTCCTCTTCAACCCCTAAACGCAATCGATTTAACCTTTTGAGGCGTACAATCACGCGTCAAAGGGTTAAACATACAATCACGTGTCAAAGGGTTATATACAGGTCCTTCTCAAAAAATTAGCATATTGTGATAAAGTTCATTATTTTCCATAATGTAATGATAAAAATTAAACTTTCATATATTTTAGATTCATTGCACACCAACTGAAATATTTCAGGTCTTTTATTGTTTTAATACTGATGATTTTGGCATACAGCTCATGAAAACCCAAAATTCCTATCTCAAAAAATTAGCATATTTCATCCAACCAATAAAAGAAAAGTGTTTTTAATACAAAAAAAGTCAACCTTCAAATAATTATGTTCAGTTATGCACTCAATACTTGGTCGGGAATCCTTTTGCAGAAATGACTGCTTCAATGCGGCGTGGCATGGAGGCAATCAGCCTGTGGCACTGCTGAGGTGTTATGGAGGCCCAGGATGCTTCGATAGCGGCCTTAAGCTCATCCAGAGTGTTGGCTCTTGCATCTCTCAACTTTCTCTTCACAATATCCCACAGATTCTCTATGGGGTTCAGGTCAGGAGAGTTGGCAGGCCAATTGAGCACAGTAATACCATGGTCCTTAAACCATTTACCAGTGGTTTTGGCACTGTGAGCAGGTGCCAGGTCGTGCTGAAAAACGAAATCTTCATCTCCATAAAGCTTTTCAGCAGATGGAAGCATGAAGTGCTCCAAAATCTCCTGATAGCTAGCTGCATTGACCCTGCCCTTGATAAAACACAGTGGACCAACACCAGCAGCTGACATGGCACCCCAGACCATCACTGACTGTGGGTACTTGACACTGGACTTCAGGCATTTTGGCATTTCCTTCTCCCCAGTCTTCCTCCAGACTCTGGCACCTTGATTTCCGAATGACATGCAAAATTTGCTTTCATCCGAAAAAAGTACTTTGGACCACTGAGCAACAGTCCAGTGCTGCTTCTCTGTAGCCCAGGTCAGGCGCTTCTGCCGCTGTTTCTGGTTCAAAAGTGGCTTGACCTGGGGAATGTTTCTACTCCAGACTCAGTCCACTTCTTCCGCAGGTCCCCCAAGGTCTGGAATCGGTCCTTCTCCACAATCTTCCTCAGGGTCCGGTCACCTCTTCTCGTTGTGCAGCGTTTTTTGCCACACTTTTTCCTTCCCACAGACTTCCCACTGAGGTGCCTTGATACAGCACTCTGGGAACAGCCTATTCGTTCAGAAATTTCTTTCTGTGTCTTACCCTCTCGCTTGAGGGTGTCAATGATGGCCTTCTGGTCGGCAGTCTTACCCATGATTGCGGTTTTGAGTAATGAACCAGGCTGGGAGTTTTTAAAAGCCTCAGGAATCTTTTGCAGGTGTTTAGAGTTAATTAGTTGATTCAGATGATTAGGTTAATAGCTCGTTTAGAGAACCTTTTCATGATATGCTAATTTTTTGAGATTTTTTGAAATTTTGGGTTTTCATGAGCTGTATGCCAAAATCATCAGTATTAAAACAATAAAAGTCCTGAAATATTTCAGTTGGTGTGCAATGAATCTAAAATATATGAAAGTTTAATTTTTATCATTACATTATGGAAAATAATGAACTTTATCACAATATGCTAATTTTTTTAGAAGGACCTGTATAGCCTATATATCACCTCAAAGAACATGACAGTTTCTTTTAAGTTAAAGGGATAGTTCACCCAAAAATGAAAATTTGATGTTTATCTGCTTATGCCACTATGTCCAACCGCGTTCAGCACTCGTTAGTAAGGTCTGATCGCGCTCTGACAGCGGCAGTGATGTCTCGCTCTCATTGAAGTATATGCGCGAGACATCACTGTCGTTGTCAGAGCGCGATCAGACCTCACTAAGCGAATGCTGAATGCAGTTGGACATAGTGGTGTATTAGAGTTAAAAAATGATATAAATGTTCGGTTTATCGCACAAACCGATCGTTTCGTGTCTTAGGACATCAATGTGTTGTCACGAGCCGCAGGGTTTAATTTGGACTTGTCTATGCAAGTTTTATTTACTCTTGTAGTAGAAGTTCCCATCCACTAGCATTATTTGACTGACAGACGGCAATGGTTGGAGTTAAAAATCATCATTTGTGTTCTACTGAAGAAACAAAGTCACCTACATCTTGGATGCTCTGGGGGTAAGCAGATAAACATCAAATTTTCATTTTTGGGTGAACTATCCCTTTAAGAGACACGGTATGACAGATGTCACGGCATGACTGCAGGAGATGATCTGCCCTCAACATGATAAACCGCTGGAATATTTTTGTCATACTAAACAGCAGTATATGTGTTATCTGTGATGGATGAGCACAAAAACCATGTGGCTGTATCAGCTGCAGCAGAGAGGAGTAAGATACTGCTATGAACTTCTTTTTTTTTTGCGCAGTCTCCATACATTTGAGTGATTTTGTCATAGCTGATTAAAACCTACATTGTTCCACACAGGGATGATTCCATGAGAGAATCTGAGAGAAAGAGAAAGTGGTTGAGGAGCTGCATGGAGCTTCTGTGTATGACCTGGTAAGTTTTGAAAAGAGCTGAAAGAACAGTTACAGAACTATTTTAGTCAGTCAGTGAGGAATCCAGTGCTGGGCCACTTTAGTTCCTTTGAGGTACCAGGATCTGAGTGAAAAGGACTAATTGTAATTGTTAAATTTAATATATGATATTCCAAAATATTTTTATGTATTTGTAACGAGGTCAGTAGATGTGGGAAGAAGGAGGCGGGAACCGACGAACGTTCAACAAAAGTTTAATTCAAAATAAGCAAGGTACAAACCCGCACGAAAGTAATGCCGACAGACCCTCGCGGACGTCTGCCGGCCACACAAACATAATAAAACATAACATAAAGTCCAGGCCTGGTCCTCTCTCGTCCTCCACGGTCGTCGCTCCTCCTTTTATGCTCCCGGTGTTACAATATATTCGGTTCCTGAAATATTCTGTTCCACTGGGTGGCGCTTACGCGAATATTCATGATATCCTCATTTTGTGGGCGTGTCCTTGAGACAACGCGAAAGCAAATCCCACATGGAAAAAACCTATATAAACATATATGTTTCAATATAGGTTTGATATAGGTTTTACATATATGTGACATATATAAAATTGGCCGTTTTCCTATATTATATGTACATATATGTACATATATGCACACATATATGTACACATATATGCACACATATATGTACACATATATGCACACATATATGTACACATATATGCACACATATATGTACACATAATATAGGAAAACGGCCAATTTTATATATGTCACATATATTAAAAACCTATATCAAACCTATATTGAAACATATATGTTTATATAGGTTTTTTCCATGTGGGACCAATTTCACGTGTTCGTGTAGCGGTGTGTTTTCTGCGTTGTGTCGTAATCAAAGACAGACTGCGAAAAATCTTGCCATCAGGTCCTCACTTTATTCTGTATAACACAAATGGCAATATATGAGGACTTGTGCAACATACAAACAGCATGCGGCAGCAACGCACAACGCTGAGAAAGAGAGATATTAAAAGTAACTTAAGTAAAGAAAAATAATCAACGAAACATCTGAATGTACATCACAGAGGGGTTTTGGATTACAATCATACAAATATATCATGTGAATTCAGCTGTTACATGAAACATGGCCTTAATTGAATCACCGCAAAAACTTTGTGCGACCTACCGCTGTGATGTCTCATGCAGACTGGGAAGCAGCAAAGTGCGTCAACACCCCAAGTCAGCATGGCGGCAGGAAACCCCAAATATGGTCATGGCAAGTGGAATCACAAAATAATTGTCTAAATACATAACTGCTACATTCGCACATACATAAGTTCTTGCATAATTTTTTTCGTTAATTCTTAGTTTTTGCCTTGATAATAGAAAATATGAGCTAGGCATCATGTATGACAGTCAAAAATGAGATATGAGCTACAAAATGACCAGATCCTGCCATTAGCTATATAGAAGACATATCTTGTATGTATAGGGCATATATATGGATATGAAGAAGCAATACAGGAGACCTATATTTCCTGTATATGCACATATATGCACCTCAATTTTGCCTATTTGTGGCATATATACACATATATGCAGTATATATACGCATATATGCAGCATATATATAGCATATATGCAGTATATATGCGCATATATGCAGCATATATATAGCATATATATAGCATATATGCAGTATATATGCGCATATATGCAGCATATATATTATCATATATGTGCATATATGCAGCATATATGCAGCATATATATTATCATATATGTGCATATATGCAGCATATATGTACATATACACTGCATATAGGTTTCATATATGCGCATATATCCACATATAGGTTCTTTCCATGTGGGATGGAACTGAAAATATTAGTAGACGCTTCTCAAATCGAATCGGTTTAATGGATTATTTCGAAAAGGTAATAAAATATTCAGTGTTAAGCAACAGTTCACATGTTCAAAGTAATACATAGTTTGTAGAATATGATAAATCGTCTGAGCTATTTTGCCTGATTGAGTGCAGGCATTCAGATAAACAGAAGGATACAGCAGAGCAAACATGAGCGAATAACCTTGTTTTACACTGATGTGTTTTCTGTTTAGTGTTTTTATTTTTGAATAGTTTGATTAGTTTGCTTCCTTCGTTGTCATTCTGTGACTAACTACTGCATAGTGTTGACAACTTGAAATAAACCTCTACAAATGTATCTGTGACCTAATAAATTAAGCTATAGACTGGTGTATTCTGTCATCCTTAATTTCTTGATTATTTTGATATTTTCAGTGTTTATCACCACAGTAAGGCTACCCTTATCAACTCTAAACTACAAATATTTCCTGTTTTCTCATATTTTACTGGATATCATGACAAATTTTCATTAAAGTCAAACAAGTAAATGCACACTTGATGTTATTTGTCACATATTTTTGTTGCAAAGCAACAACAAAATTTTTCAAACATTTTGAGTTATTCACTTTCAGCAAATTTCTTTTTTTCCCCCAGCAAATTTCTTAAAAAATATATTTGTACAAACAAAAATATTCAACAACTGAGACATAAACTGAACAAATTTCACAGACATTTGATGGACAGAGTATTTGAAAGTCTGAAGTGGCACCAGCTGCTTTAGAGCATCTCATCCTCAGCACCAGATTTGCAGCTCTTGCTGTGAGATGTTACTCCACTCTTCCATCAAGGCATTTCACATTCTCAAACATGACTGGGGGGACTTATGGTTACATGTGGTTTGGCACTGAAAGGACAATCAGCTGTCTTTCTGTCTCCCTTTAGCACTGTCTCAGGCATCTTACATTACTGACCTTGCAGTTTATTGCTCTGTTCTCATCTGCAGTCCTCTTATCTCCTGCAGCAGGACTAAGGCACGCCCACACAGGTGATCAGAGACCCTGGTCATCTTTATTCAGTAAAAAGGTCTCTTTAGTGTTCTAAGTTATTGTAACTGATGACCTATACTGTAGGTGCATGTGTAATAATTGAAAAAAACATGACAAACATTGTTAAAACCCTTTCTAAAGATCTGTAAAGCTTATTTGGAATGCACAAAATAATCTTTAAAATATTATCCTGAAAATTGACTTTTCTTTTTTGGTGTTTTTTTTTTTTTAAACAACAAATCATATAAATACTAATTACATTAAATGTTATAACAAGTACAGAAGTAAATACTCTATGAATGTAACTCAAATTGAAAAGACAATTAAAAAATATAGCTGCGAGCAGCGATGGCGGGCCCAAGCCCGGTGGCACCGCCACCCCGGTGGCTTCAGGGCAACTGTGCACAGCGGGCAATAGGCACTTAAAACGGTTAAACATCAAAGGACTATGTCAAATTCACTCCACATTTACTGCACTACAAGGTGCCACTATAGAGCCCCTCCTCCCTGCCCATTTTCAAAGGATTACATGTGCCAAGTTTTAACATTATTCTGATGAATTTTGAAGCAAATCAGGTAAAAATAAGAGGGTGATCTCAATGTATGCTGAAAGTGACACATTTTCTGCTTCCAGTTGGTGGCGCTATTACTTTGAATCACAATAGTCACATCCATGTGATCAGCCTTGTACAACGAAGACTAAGCCGAAGTTTCATCAAAATCAATTAATGTATGCAGAAGTTATAACACTTTGTTTCCCTTTTCTTGCCATAAATTCGTTGCCTCGCCACGGCCAAACCGTTTGAGATATCCAAAATCCGTTTGCAATTAAACAACTTCAATGTGTTAGCAACAAGTTAAAAAAAGTTTGGTGTAAATTGGATAAACCCTGTAGGAGCAGTAGTATAAAATTCATAGCCTGTTTTTTCAAAAAATTAACATTCAAACCAAAATAGCTGACTTCCTGTTGGTCGGAGCTAATGAATGTAAATTAGAAAATTGTCCGGCTTGATGAGAACAATATGTGTACCGAGTTTGGTGATTGTAGGAAAAACTAACCCCCCCACTTTTGTCAAAAGGTGGCGCTACTGAGCCCCTCCACCACGCCCATTTCTATGGCTTTGTCCATGTCTACTGGTTGACAATATTGATGTGTGTGTCGAGTTTCATGCAATTTGAAGCATGTTAAGAGCCTCAAAAACACTCAAGAATATTATTACAGTTTGACCTGTTGCCATGGCAACAATATTTCAAATATCAAAAATCCTGTCATAGGTCTACATCTGCTGTGTATTGACATTACACTGATGAAGTTTGAAGCAAATCAGGTAAAAATAAGAGGGTGATCTCAAAACATTTCAAAAAGTGATACACTTCCTGCTGCCAGTTGGTGGCGCTATAACTTTGACTCACAATAGTCACATCCATGTGATCAGACTCCTATAACGAACACACTCGTGAAGTTTCATAAAGATCAATATATGTATGCAGACGTTATAACACATTTCCTGTTTCCTTTTTCTCGCCATAAATTCGTTGCCTCGCCACGGCCAAACCGTTCGAGATATCAAAAATCCCCTGGCAATTTTTAATCATCAGTGTCTTGACTTCATGCTGACCGAGTTTGGTGGCGATCGGATTAATCGTCTAGGAGGAGTATATCAAATTCCAGAGCATGCGTTTTTCAAACAACCCTTAATAGCTGACTTCCTGTTGGCGTGGTGTTTAACTTAGAGCACGAAAGTTGTTCGGCCCGATGAGGTCTATATGTGTACTGAGTTTCATACTAATACGTGCAAGCGTGTTTAATATATGGACCAAATTTTCAGACTTTTTTCAAGGGGCGCTGTCGAGCCCCCCTGCCACGCCCGGGTACCAGCCTCTCCGGCGTCCTAATGGCCGCGGATTCCAATGTGTGTGCCAATTTTCAAGAGTTTTTGAGCATGTTAAGGCCCCCAAAAAGCCCCGGAAGACGGAAAAAAAAAAAAAAAAAAAAAAAAAAAAAAATAATAATAAATATAGCTGCGAGCAGCGATGGCGGGCCCAAGCCCGGTGGCACCGCCACCCCGGTGGCTTCAGGGCAACTGTGCACAGCGGGCAATAGGCACTTAAAACGGTTAAACATCAAAGGACTATGTCAAATTCACTCCACATTTACTGCACTACAAGGTGCCACTATAGAGCCCCTCCTCCCTGCCCATTTTCAAAGGATTACATGTGCCAAGTTTTAACATTATTCTGATGAATTTTGAAGCAAATCAGGTAAAAATAAGAGGGTGATCTCAATGTATGCTGAAAGTGACACATTTTCTGCTTCCAGTTGGTGGCGCTATTACTTTGAATCACAATAGTCACATCCATGTGATCAGCCTTGTACAACGAAGACTAAGCCGAAGTTTCATCAAAATCAATTAATGTATGCAGAAGTTATAACACTTTGTTTCCCTTTTCTTGCCATAAATTCGTTGCCTCGCCACGGCCAAACCGTTTGAGATATCCAAAATCCGTTTGCAATTAAACAACTTCAATGTGTTAGCAACAAGTTAAAAAAAGTTTGGTGTAAATTGGATAAACCCTGTAGGAGCAGTAGTATAAAATTCATAGCCTGTTTTTTCAAAAAATTAACATTCAAACCAAAATAGCTGACTTCCTGTTGGTCGGAGCTAATGAATGTAAATTAGAAAATTGTCCGGCTTGATGAGAACAATATGTGTACCGAGTTTGGTGATTGTAGGAAAAACTAACCCCCCCACTTTTGTCAAAAGGTGGCGCTACTGAGCCCCTCCACCACGCCCATTTCTATGGCTTTGTCCATGTCTACTGGTTGACAATATTGATGTGTGTGTCGAGTTTCATGCAATTTGAAGCATGTTAAGAGCCTCAAAAACACTCAAGAATATTATTACAGTTTGACCTGTTGCCATGGCAACAATATTTCAAATATCAAAATCCTGTCATAGGTCTACATCTGCTGTGTATTGACATTACACTGATGAAGTTTGAAGCAAATCAGGTAAAAATAAGAGGGTGATCTCAAAACATTTCAAAAAGTGATACACTTCCTGCTGCCAGTTGGTGGCGCTATAACTTTGACTCACAATAGTCACATCCATGTGATCAGACTCCTATAACGAACACACTCGTGAAGTTTCATAAAGATCAATATATGTATGCAGACGTTATAACACATTTCCTGTTTCCTTTTTCTCGCCATAAATTCGTTGCCTCGCCACGGCCAAACCGTTCGAGATATCAAAAATCCCCTGGCAATTTTTAATCATCAGTGTCTTGACTTCATGCTGACCGAGTTTGGTGGCGATCGGATTAATCGTCTAGGAGGAGTATATCAAATTCCAGAGCATGCGTTTTTCAAACAACCCTTAATAGCTGACTTCCTGTTGGCGTGGTGTTTAACTTAGAGCACGAAAGTTGTTCGGCCCGATGAGATCTATATGTGTACTGAGTTTCATACTAATACGTGCAAGCGTGTTTAATATATGGACCAAATTTTCAGACTTTTTTCAAGGGGGCGCTGTCGAGCCCCCCTGCCACGCCCGGGTACCAGCCTCTCCGGCGTCCTAATGGCCGCGGATTCCAATGTGTGTGCCAATTTTCAAGAGTTTTTGAGCATGTTAAGGCCCCCAAAAAGCCCCGGAAGACGGAAAAAAAAAAAAAAAAAAAAAAAAAAAAAAAAATAATAATAATCCTTAGAAGAACAAGAGGGCCCTGCGCGAATTTTCGCTTGGGCCCTAATAATCCTTAGAAGAACAAGAGGGCCCTGCGCGAATTTTCGCTTGGGCCCTAAAAATATGTGAAAAGAAGAAATGCTAAAGGTTCTGAGGTAAATATTAAAACAGGGCCTTGGTACTCGGGAACAGCCTTCATTATGTCCGGATCATACACTGCCAGAACTATCCAAGACTTCAGCTCTCACATCCAATCTGAAACAGACAGTGACTTTACAAGATGATGAGAATAATGTGGAAACATCACAAATGCAAAACAAAACCATACGACATTGGTGATAATAACAAGTATAATGTCATCTTGTAAAGTAGCTGCTTATTTTTTTCTGTGCATTTGTGCTGTATTACCTCACAGAAATAAATGATATTATTATTATCAGAATTATTTTATTTGACTGCTTTTTAAATTGTTTTAAATCAGGTAGGCCTACATAAGGTTGTTTGAGTAGCCTATGTGTTATGTTTGACACATTTCAGGGTTTTGTGCTGCAATATCCTGCCTTGTCAAACTTTAAATATAATAAAACTAAACTATAATTTCCTATCATAATTATAATATTTTGAACAAAAATAACATTATTTAAGTAGCTGCTGGCATAAAGACTGTCATCAAAGTTCCAAAGGTATATTCCAAAGGAATATTTTATTACCTTTTCGAAATAATCCATTAAACCGATGCGATTTGAGAAGCGTCTACTAATATTTTCAGTTCCGTTCGCTTGCGCGTTGTCTCAAGGACACGCCCACAAAATGAGGATATCATGAATATTCGCGTAAGCGCCACCCAGTGGAACAGAATATTTCAGGAACCGAATATATTGTAACACCGGAGCTCCTCCGTGAGAGACTCAAGGCCGGTGCGCCTTCCAGGTGTAGTTCGTTAACTCTGAGTAGGGGGAGGCTGCAGACCTGGAGCCGGTAGATATACGACCCAAGCAGTTTTACGCCCCTGGCAGTTTTACGCCCCTGTTGTTCCTCGTGCGTCCAGTACTCTCGCGCCACCGGCCTCGCGCCGTTCCCTCACGGCTCTCGCCCGCCCTGGTCGCCACAGTATTGTATGTATTAATGTATCTCTAAAGCATATTGTCATTGTGAATATATTATTCCTTCATGTAGAGTTATTATTGTTTATTTATATTTAGAAAGGAGTCTTGTATTGTACAATTCTACTTATTACATACATTTTCTGTTATTCTGTGTTCATACTATCATATTTGGAAAGGTGGTCCTCAGAATATTTTTAAACGGTCATTGTTGGACCATGAGTTGCAAAAGGTTGAGAACCCCTGATCTATAGCTTTACTGCCTATTAATAGGTAGATTTGCAAACGCGTGTTAGATACGGCAGATCAAAAAAAAAAAAAAAAAAAAAATCAAGAGGCACCTGGTTGATCGGCATATTTTAATTCGCGGATGAAAGTTTATTCAACACGATGAGCAGCTTCGGTAAGTGAGAGAAGAGGCGCAATCTGATTAGGCATTAGCTACTTGACCAACTACATTTTTAAACAAATCTAAATCTCTATTTTGTACAATTAAACAATTAACCAGTCTGTTTATTTTTTATAATAATGAGTTACGAAAACTTTGAAATATCGCCTTGTTTCTATGTAGCCTATTGGCTACAAATAACCGTAAGCTACAATGAATGTTATTGCCTAATTCATTCTTTTATGTCCAGCGGCTCAGTTTGTGGATAGGAACCGGGCAGTGCTTATTCAAAGGGTTTCTTCAGTGTTGGCAATAGCAGATGAGCTACAAAATAAAGACATGATACATGATGAAACATATTCAGAGATCAGAGCAGAAGTAACCAACCAGGGCAAACTGAGAAAGCTGTTTGAAGCGCTGCATTCTGGAGGAGACAGAGTGAAAAATGACTTTTATTATGCGCTGAAACATCATGGTATATGACCTGTCCTGTGGTTGATGCGGTGGAGTGACAACTGAAAACAACCGTGACCTAAACCTGCGGGAGAGCATGCAGCTGCAGTGACCTGAACAGTGAGTGTCAATTACATGTTATGCACTGTAGTAATATATATGTCAAACACTGAAATCAAATAATAACCACCTTTGTTAGGAATATTCTCACTGGAGAGCAAAGCAAACTTTTTATTTTATTTATTTATTTATTTACAGATTGCTGATATCCTGTCCTTGAAGCTCAACAAACAGTGCTGTGCAAGACTTTACAGACCTAATGTGGAAAAAAGAGAGATGATGCAGCCACATGAACATGAAATAATGTTTAAAATGCCGTTAAAGGAACCCCCCCCCCCCCCCACCCCAAAATCAAATTGTCACCATTTAAAGGGTTAGTTCACACAAAAATTAAATTAATTACTCACCCTCATGTCTTTCCAAGCCATCTCAGAACACAAATTGCAATATTTTTGATGAATCCGAGAACTCTCTGACTCCTCTAGACAGCAATTTAATTACCACTTTCAAGGCCCAGAAAGATAAAGACATCATTTAAATAGTCCATGTGACTACATGGTTCAACCTTAATTTTATGAAGCGTTGAGAATACTTTTTGTGAGCAAAAACAAAACAAAAATAACAACTTTATTCAACAATTTGTTCTCTTCCATGTCAGTCTCTTACGCTGTTTACATTACTGAGACAGCCTTGAAAGTGGTAATCAAATTGCTGTCTATGGAGGGGTCAGAGAGCTCTCAGGTTTCATCAAAAATATCTTAATTTGTGTTCCGAAGATGAACGAAAGTCTTACGGGTTTGAAGCGACATGAGGGTCAGTAATTAATGACAGAATTTTAATTTTTGGGTGAATATACCAGAATTTGTAGGCTGTGTTTGAAACATTTGAAATGTATGAAAGTAAATGTTTGACCTTTTGGAACATCTGACCTTTGGTTACATGGAAGAAAATGTCATACAGGCTTTAATTTTTTTAGGTGAACATTTTTCAGCACTTTTAATAAGGACAAAATGTTATACATCATCCATAGTTAGGCCTATTCGAATTTTATTTTTTTTATATTAATAAATATATTCAAATTAAAGTCTTTATAATAATAAAAATGAATTGTAAGTGCTTGCAAAGTAAATAAAATTGAGGTTAAACTTCAAAAATCACCCACTGACTTGCATCAGTAATGATGTCACAATTTAGTGTCATTTAATTGCCTTCATGTCATTTAAAGCTGCATTTATGCCTTTGGCTGCCTTTATACTGTTCAGTTCCTTTCACAACACATGAAATAATTATTGTGTATCTGTTTTTGCATTCCTGTGGGATTCTCTTCTCCTCGAATAAATTGATAATGTTGTGAATTTGTTTACACTGTTCTTTTTATTTATTATTTTATAACTGGCATTAAACATTTTTACCTGACAAATAAATTAGTATATTTGATTATTCTTTATTTATCTCTAGAAAGTTACAAGGTGTCTGATGCAGCAGATCAATGCTCAGTGTAAGAACATAAGGCTTGTGATCTGAATGAAGGCAGCAGGCTCTTAATCTAGTACCTTTAGATTTCTGTCTTTCTCCTCATTTGCATGATTGTGCAGCTAAGTAGAACTCCCTTTTACTTATGAACAAGGTTAACCTCAAGCTATGTGTGAATTTGTGTGTGAATGGTTATAATCTTTTGCAGAAGTGAATAAAATAAAAATACAGATGGCCTTTATCAATACAGCATCCATAGCGGGACATTTAGCAATTCTATATAGCCCTATCCATGGGTTTCATGTGACGTCACTGTATTTTATCGCCGCCATGTTTGTGTCCGATCACAGCTGCGCACCCTGTTGAATTCTATGGTGACAGCAGCCACAACTACCACAACAATGCCAACGAAACACTCTCAGAAGGTTCACAACAAATTTACAATATGTCTGGGATATGTGGTGCTGTTAGCCATTTTAACAGTTGTCAGAACTACAAATTTATTTGATCCCAAAGGAGTTAGATCGGCGGAATTATTGGCTTCATTCAGAAAGGACCACACCACTGGCAGCCAATGCACAACATTAATAACTGCTGGGACTGTAATTTACTTAACATTATAACAAGAACACTATTGTAATAAAATGTTGTGAATTCGCTATGTTGTTGTTTCAACGTGTTGTTGTGGGAAGAGCGCGTCTACTGAAGTTAAACATTGATTACATAACTTAGTTCAAGCTTCACTTGTGCATTTGCGTCATTTTGTGCAGATAAAACTCGTAATATTAAATTTATTAAGTATAAATATCTGATTAATATCATAAAGGATGTTTCGTTGAGGTAAATAACCTGCAGAGCCCATGATCATCAATAGCTTCTGTGCGAGCGCTCAAAAAGTAAGGCAAAACATTAAAGCGGAACTCAGCAAGATTTGCGAAGCTCCCCCTACAGGTTCCTTCAGTGAATCACACTGTCGTAAATACTCCAAACGCAGCTCTGGACTACAACGACTACAATGCTCACCAGCGCAGTAGTTTTGCAAATACAGTACAAGAAATCTCGATAGAGGTGGGTAATTTTCGAAATTAATTGACAACAAGCTTGGACCCCCTTGTGTGCCCCCTAAATGTGGAGTGTGAAATAATTTTTACAATTTTAATAATTCTTTATAATTTTTAAATTAATTTAATTTTTTTTTTTTTTTTTTGCGATCGTTTTTTACATCCGTAGACAATGGCAACACGGAACAGAAATGTAACTAGGGATGGGTACCGAAAACTGGTATTATATTGGCCCTGAGGCTAAATTATGAAAGACCAGTGTATTGATAAGTTCTGACGTTAACGGTTCTGCTATCGGTACTGGAGAAATTATGAAGAAAATACACGTTCATTTATTATTGCTATAAAGACATTATCTTGCAAATTCTATCTTGCCAGAGTCGCCAACTGAGTCTGTATGCAATAATATTAGGACATTTGTCTATGATGCATTTTTGCTTTCGTAATCCAGAAGAGAGGAGCTACAGCGCGCGCAGCCGCTCACATGAAAGCACTGTTTAATGGTGACGAGGGAGGAGAGAACTAAACAACTAAACGTCTGCTTTCACTTTAGGCCTGTGATATTAAGCTAATTATTAAGCTGAATATAGTTAGCTTTAATAGGCATCAATCTATTCATTTATAGGCTACTGTGAAAACCATGCAGTGTTATTTTACATTTGGTTACATTACTTAGATTTCTTTTATAAGCTAGGCCTATTACTTACCTAAACACATGAACAAATGGAAGCACTTTATTTCATTTGTATCTTTGTTTTATTGTATTTGTATTTGTCAGTTTGTTTTAATTTGTTTCTTTGTTCATGTTCTTACTGTATCTTAAATAAAAGACCAAAAATGCCGGACATATAATATAAAGCAAAGTTAATTCAGATCTTTTTATATATAATATTATATTATATTATATTATATTATATTATATTATATTATATTATATTATATATAAACAAAAAGTACCAATAAGAATACTGTTAAAGCACCGGATCGATAAGCAGTATCGGTAAGAGTAGTAATACCGTTAAAACCTTAACGATACCCAGTGCAGAAAATGATATGTCAACAATAAGGTCTAAATGTAACTGGCCCCTCTAACAGTACAACTGTTCTGACTAAAATTTAATTTTGAAATGTCTTTTTTGTACTTTTTTATTATTTTTTATTATTTTAATTGGATGTAAAGAAGAATAGTTCTTCTTGTTAAGAAAAATAGTCTTGTCCAGTACTAGGACATGAGTAGCCTACATTTGACAGAATCAGGAGCCCGATCACACGAAAATGCGTATCAATAGTACGAGTGTGTAATCTCGTAGAATATGACAAAATGAATTTTGGCGTGCATATGGTAGGCCTACGCCGTTTTTCGCGTGCATATGATACGCACTTTAAGGCCACCCCCACCTCCTACCGAAGAGCGTGTCATATACACTCCATAAAGTGCGTATCATATGCACGCGAAAAACTGCGTAGGCTACCATTTGCACGACAAAACTCATTTTGGCGTATATATTCTATGAGATTACACACTCGTACTATTGATACGCATTATAATGTGATCGTGCTGGAATCTGTCAGTTATTTCTCAATACACTGTGAAGCCTACAATGTACAGTCATTGGCAAGACAAAGACTAGTTTTAACTGAGGTAAATGTAAGACAAAAACTGTTAGTGCTGATGTACTGAGTCATGCATTAAAATGATCTGTTTCAAAAATGAAAACGATAACCATATTTTAACAAAAACAAAGATAAAAACAATAAATTAAAAGTAAAAGTGAGGACCGCTCGAAATGTCACTTCTCTGTTTTTTCTGCATTATTCCGGATGTTTCTAAATTCCTGTGGTTAAACCACCACGTCACCACCAGATGGTGGAAAATATGATGGTCACACACCCTTATTACACTCACAGAAACCGTTATTCCAACATGACGTTCCTTTGGATTTAAATGAAGGAATTCCATTGGTTAGACACGATGTCAAATCACGGTAAGAGTCGAAAGTTTGCAGTCTACAGAGTTTGAAAGTGTTCTCACACATCTTGTGTGTTTAATTTTTACTTTGTATTGAAGTTCAAACTGATATAAATATAAAGAATATAAATATAAACCGTGGAAGTGTATTAACCAAAATGAAAATAAGAAATTATTTTATAAACACTAATAAGTTGTATTAGCCTATTAATAAAGTTACCTATTTCACTGTGCCTCTTTTGTTCAATCCATTTCCTGCGAATGGACTAAATTCATTATCAGTAGGCATATTCATTATGAACGACTACACTAAAAGAAAGAAAAAAATAGCAGGCTCACAATCCATGTTTTTGAAATAATTTTTAGAAATGTTTGATAATCTATTAACCTAGCATGAAATGAAAATTGAAAACATAAAATGTTTGTATTGACAATGTCTTTTTTCAGCATTTCCCCATTTACTCATAATTCAAAACCTGTATAACTTTCTTTCTTCGGTGGAACACGATAAAATAAGATATTTTGAAGAATGTTGCTAACCAAACAGATGTTTGATGATCTGTTTAGCAAAATATAACAAGATTTAAAAACAAAATGTTTTTATCACCAATATGTTTGTTCCAAAATTTTAAATTTTCATTGCAATATTTTTTATTATTCACTAAAACTTAAAATTTAGGTGTGTCCTACATTTTGTCATACAACTTGAATTTCACATGATTTCCCTCCTTAAAAAAGACACATTCTACATTTATGGCAAATATACAATAGGCAACATTTATCAGTAACTATGAACCATCATTTTGTCCCTGACTGAGTGTCAGCTTAATTTTGGCAATATTTGTATCTTTGTTTCCTGTTCTTGCTTAGTGTTTTATTATTCCACTTTTAAAATCCATTATTAAAGTTCCCCCAAAAATAAAGATTCTGTCAGTTTACACAGTACCAAACTACAAAAGCCATAAAAGTACCATAAAAGTGGTCTGTGTTACTTGTTTGTCTTCAGAAAGCCCTTTTCTTCTTCTTCTTCTTCTTCTTCTTCTTCTTTTTTTTGAGCCTGTTAGATAGTCACATGAAGAATTATGGCTTTAAAATGGTATGATGTAAATGTCAGAAATATATATATATATATATATATTTTTTTTTTTTTTTTTTGCACAAACTATTCTTTTAATCACAAATCTATGTTGTAAATGTTTAGAAAATGCTTGAAACTTCCAATAATTTGAATGTCTACATGGAAATAATTTCTTTGTCTTCTTCTCCAGGGGTCCGGTATGTGGACAGGCACAGGTCTGAGCTCATCCAGAGGGTTCAGAGGGTGATGGCAGTGTCACGCAAGCTACTGTCAATGAACATGATCAATGTGGAGACATATTCACAGATCAGGAGAGCAGGAACCAAACAGGACAGAATGAGAAGGCTTTATGTAGCACTGGATGAAGGAGGACATGAAGTTAAATCTGCATTTTATTCTGCACTGGAGGAGTGTGAATTTCATCTCTGTTTAATAGGTAAAGATGTTACAGAAAATAATCTATTCAGAAGT
The DNA here is from genome assembly GCF_018812025.1 of Megalobrama amblycephala. NCBI lineage: Eukaryota > Metazoa > Chordata > Actinopteri > Cypriniformes > Xenocyprididae > Megalobrama > Megalobrama amblycephala. Next base: position 7,942,839 of record NC_063060.1, on the reverse strand, counting down.
TTACAAAATATCGAAAGCAATGTGCATATAAACCTTTTAGAACACATACTTGTTATACTTAACACCCTGAAATATCTATATTCTCTCCTTCTCTCCTTACTACAATAGATGATGATGATATTGATGATGATGATATTTATGATGATGGTCGTTTTTTGGAAATGACTTCATTCCTGGAAAGGAAGTGTAAGTGCTTCATTACTGATCTCCATTGTACATACAAATGCTTAAACATTAAATCATTTGGAGAAAACAAGGTAATAATAATTCATTCATGTCGTATTTTCCAGATAACAGGTTTTTAGCTAATCACAGGTCTGAGCTCATCCGGAGGGCTGCAATAGTGATGCCAATAGTGGATGAGCTGTCGGCACAACACAAGCTCAATGATCAGACATATGCATGGATCAGGAGAGCACCGACCAATCAGGAGCAAATGACAGAGCTTTATAAAGCCCTGGATGAAGGAGGAGATGATGTGAAATCTGCCTTTTACTTTGCTCTGAGGAAGTATGAACCACACCTGTTCTGTTACCTGGGTAAATAATCTAAAAGTATCATGTGCCATGACAATGCGCCATATCAATTAGAAAAGGCAGTTATTTGCAAAAAAAATCTGTCTGTCATTATATCTATCTCTCTGTCTGTCGGTCTGTCAGTTAATTTTTTTTTTGTCTCTCTAAACCTTTTTCAAAACATTTAAACAAGGCATAATTGAGCCAACATTCAAAGTTTGTCTTGACAACTTTTGCTTTTCTAGTTGAAAATTACAGTTGAAATCATTATGAATTTCTTTGAATTTTTATATAAATTTTCTTTTTTCTTTCTTACATTCAAATTCGAATTGCAACTCTGCAATTCATGCCACCTCAATTCATGTTGAAATATTCAATTGTGATTTAAAAATAATTTAAAAACCAGTTCTGAATGGCTTGCATTAAGAATTAAGTTGCATTAAGATAATACGGACCACTTCTCTGAGCTTACAGTTTTTCTCAATCACTTTGGCATTTTTTGGAAGTTTTAACATTCTCTAAACTGTAAGTTCAATTGTCACAGCTGTTTGCTGGAACATTTCAAAACATTTAATTATTGCTTCAAAACCTAGTTGTTGTGCTTGTAATGAAGGGAGACTCAGGCAGGGGATCCAAATGCAGCGTTTTATTAAAGGTGAGCGTGGTCATACAAGCAGGGTCAAACAGGAGCAAACAGGTACAGCAGAGGGTAGACAGAAACGTAATCCAGATACAGGCAGAGGTCAGGACTGGCAGATATCACTCATAGGTCGGTATACAAAGCAAGGGTCAGGACAGGCAGCAACGGGTCAATAAACAGGAAACAGGCAGGATTGGTAACAATAAACAGGCAGAATAAACACAGGGAAACGCTCAGAAATGTCACACAGGGTAAACAAGACTTCACGATCAGGAGGTGTGTGTGTGAGTCATTTATAGTCCAGATAACAAGCATCAGGTGTATGTGGCAGATGATGATTGGAGTGGAGTGTGTGCATGTGACTGGCAGGGAGGATTATGGGAAATGTAGTCCGGGAACTGGCAGGAACAGACGGTGATCGTGACAGTGCTAGTAAACTGGCCAATGGCACCAAAATAAAGTGTTTTTGTTATTGTGTGAGTCACACTGATCAAAGTTTATTTTTTTTTTCACCATGGGAATATTTATATACAAATTTCATGTTTTTTTCTACTTTTTGTTTTTGTTGACTAATTGCTTTCTATACAATACAAGAATGTTTTGTCTGTGTATCAGACTGATCATTTTAAGTACAGATTCAGACAGTAGGTAAAATTGACTAGGGAAAGTCAATATAGTACAAACACACACACACACAAAAAATGAACATTTATATTTTTACAGTACATTTATTTTTGCAGAAATGTGTTACATGTAAACTGAAGATTCTCAGTTGCTTGTTCATTTTTACACACTATTATGTCTTTCCCTATCACATATCTTCTTACATATCTTCCTATTGCTCATCCATGACAAAAATTTTCAGTTTACACATTTCTACAAAGGTAAATGAACTGTATAAATACAAATGTATTTGTACAGTACTGATAAAGCTGCTGTTGTTCAGAGTTGTGATGTTCCTCCATGTTCAAAAATGGTAGTGACTGTGCTGTCAGCAACTATATATATATATATATATAAGTTGTGAAGAGTTTGACAGTTTCACTGAGAATCAACTCATCAGTTTTGATTAAGCCATGTGCATTTAGATATTGTGCAAATTGTAGACAATTGTACTTACTCTTTTGCACATGTGCTGTAACACATGCAATTTGCTTAAATCAATAAGAAATTCAAATCTGATGTGAACAAGAAACTAATTGTTCAGAGATTGTTTTGAAAAAAAAAAGTCTCATATGAGAATTGAGCCAAATCAACTGAGAAAAATTAATATCTTCAGCCATGAAAATCAATGATTATTTTATGTTTCCTTTAGAGCACAACCCTGAGATTCTTCAGTACAAGTCTTCAGTCATTGAGAAATATAAGTTTGTGACAGAGTATAACCTTCCATCTGATGAACGTGTGGAAATGGCCGCCCGTTACACTGAACCAGTGATCATTCAGAAGAGCAAAGAGCAGGCTGAGAAATACTATCGTGAACATGTGAAGTCTGTGGATGCTTCATCTCAACTGTTATCAAATGACAAGAATCACAGCATCAGAATAGACCAGCTGTTCAGTCCTGACAGTGATGGAAACGCCCCGAAAACTGTTATTCTCAGTGGTGATTCTGGAAGAGGTAAATCCTTCATGTTACAGAAGATCATGTTGGACTGGGCTTCTGGAGAACTTTACTCTGAAATGTTTGAAGTAGTTTTTCTATTGAATTGTGAAGAGCTGAAGTTTATTTCTTATGAGATGAGCTTATTTAAGCTCCTGAGCTGGAGTTGCAGTTTAACATCAGATCAGATCTCAGGGATATTAGAGTTAACACCAGAGAAAGTCCTCTTCCTCATTGATGGAATTAATGACTTTTCATTTGATCCACACATTCATACATCACGACCCACTATTGCATCCCATGAAGCACTACCAATGGACACTCTTATGAGTCTGTTGAATGGACAGATCCTATCTGAGTCCTTCCTGCTGGTTACCTTCAGAACAGCTGCTGATCCAGTGATGAATCTCCTAAAGGGACCTCAGCGTTTCACTGAGATCATGGGCTTCTCTGAGAGAGGGGTGCAGGAGTACTTCCACAAGTTCTTTCAGGACGAGCTACTCCTCAGGAAAACATATGAGAGCGTGAAGATAAATGAAAGCCTCATGACTATCTGCTCTGTGCCTTTGCTGTGTTGGATGGTCTGTTTTTGTCTGAAGAAACACTTTACAGATGATGATCATGTGATGGCAGAACTAAAGACAACCACCTCCATATATGTGAACATTGTGTCCACTCTACTGGAGCATCATGGCCAGAGTCAGTCTGTCCTCACCATGCTGAGGAGTCTGGGTCAGCTAGCAGAGGAAGGGATGCTGGATGAAGAAGTCCTTTTTGAAGAGAAGACTGTGTTTGAGACCTTAGAGGCTTATAGTAGCCAGTTCTTGCATAAAGAACTTTGGAATAGAGACTATATAAGGAAAACAGTTCTCAAGTTCATGCACCTCAGCTTTCAGGAGTTCTTCGTTGCTCTTTATTATGTGTTTTTGAATGAAGAAGAGTCCCAGAGGAACATCAGAGACACTCTAGCTGCTGAGAGTGTGAAAGATAGAATATCAAATCCCATTTCTTCAGTTCTGCTGTTCCTCTGTGGTCTCTCTAATGAAGACGCGAACAGTTCTCTCTTTAAAATGCGCAACTGGACTGTTCCTTACATCATAAGAAAAGAGATGGAGAGCACAATCCTTACTCTTCAGGATGATGAAAAGTTACTTGCTCTCCGCTGTCTGTATGAGCTCCATGATGAGGTGTTTGTGAGGAGAGCTTTGGCAGATTGGGTATCCATGGATCTGTCCAACATTTCCCTGAGGAGCACAGACTGTTGGGTGCTGCTGTACTGTCTTCAGTGCTGTCCACACATCAGAGAACTGAACCTCATGTACTGTGATTTAACAGCTGATCAACTCAAGATTCTTCAGCCAGCACTCTGTATGTGTGAGACTCTGAGGTCAGTGTGATGCATGGAGAAACACTTGTTGATTGTAATGTAATTCATGATTGGTTGAAACTCTTCTAAAAATACAAATAATTATTATTTTTACTTATATTGTGACTTGCAAGTGTTTCTGTGGTATATGGGTCAGTGGTATAACAACAACAGCAACAATACTAAAACTGGAAAAATTGTGGTTTTGATTTTTTCATTGTCATTTTTTACATTAAATAAAAAAAGGAAATTTTCAAAATCAAATGAAATCAACACAAGATGAGATCTGTATGTAGAATTATTTTAAACTAGATTTTTAAGAGATTTCTCCTTTATCTTGGACATGCTTATTTGACATTGACCCAAATATCATATTTATGTCATGGCTTAAATGTTTTACTCAGTAAAACATTTAAATTCTAAATGACTTTTGTTTTTGACTCAAGGTTGTCAGTGAAAATCCTTCCAGAAGTTGGAGATTTCATCCAAATTCTTGCTGAATCAAAAATCTTGAAAAAACTGAAGTAATTTTAACAAACACATACTTCCAATACGGCCATATGAAATGTTTTAACAACTAATAAATAATTTAATTTAAATAAATTGTTTAAAAAAGTTATCTGTTCTTCTGACTTGGTAGAGTTCAAGAGGATGAATACAGCGCTGAAAGTCCCAGATGGACACTTGATCTGTCAGTCACTCCTGGAGAAATCTTGTAAGAAAATATTGCACATAAACTATAATTTTCTTAATCAAGAATAATTCATAGAATAATTATATACTTATATAATTTATGTTTTGGAACACAACAGATAACCTTCATAACAAAGGTGCTGTTATCAAATGTTCCTCTCTGTCTCTGTCTGTTTGAGGTTGTCTTTGAGCTCCTCAGAGAAGAATCCATCATTTCCAGCAGTCTTAAACATCAGTCTTACATGTTCACACTCAGAGATATCCAACACTGACTGGACACTCTTCTTACAGACACTCAGCAAGGCAGGAAAACTAGCAGAAGAGTAAGAAAATGTTCATTTTGGCATATATCTCATCAGTAGCTTTACTATTATTTAAAAAAAAAAAAAAACATGTTGTGGTCACATTTTTGAGTATTTTTTGTTGTGGAATATATTTTTTGCAGCATTTCAGCTCTTGAGGATCATGTCAGTTTGCTGTTGTCTTCATTTCACTCTGTGGGTTTGAAGAAGTTGGATCTGAAGGTGTTCAGTCTGAATGAGAGCTGGGCTTCTGGGATCATTTCCCTCGTTGAGACCTGCACCAGTCTACAGGAGATCAGGTAAGAGCATTTGCTGTTATCTATGAAATTGATTTCTGTCATGTTGTGATACCAGGTACAGTAGCCCTTAAAAAGTTAAATGCTTAAGTCACACTGTAGTGGACAGTTGTGTTTGCATTTGATATCAAACTGTAAGACTGGAAGTTTACGCTATTTTGAACCAATAAACGCAACAAAAAGCATTTGAAGGATGATGTGCATAATTCAGTCATCTGACTCCAGTATAATTATTCTGACTCCATTAAAGTTGTCTTGATTCTTCAATAATCACTTTAGCTTAAAAAAAAAAAAAAATACAGCTTTCAACTTTATCAGTGTTAAGTCTTTAAAGCAGGCAAAGTTATTTATTAAGTTACTTGCAGGCAGTAGAATGGAACAACATACGGTGTGTAGAAAAACTTAGCTGTAACCATCAATGCACTGCTGTGCAGAAGAGGCAGGGTAAAAGCCTTTCGTCTAGTATGAAGTTACTCACTAGTGTGCGGGAGTGGTAGATTGGCAGCCTTTCTCCCAGATCAGCAGTTACCTTTCCTTCTTATACGTTGAGCAAAGCATTGTGAAACATGAGTGGAATACAAACACCAAAACCAACTGACAGGAAATAAGATAAGGCAAATGGGTGATGATCAAGAGGGGAGAAAAACATTAATATAGGCCTATATCCCTATATTGTAAATTAATATCTCTATTAGGTTAACCACAATTCTATTCAGCTCATAAGCTGTCAGATGAGACCAAACATGACAGTTACATGTTTGAACACACAAATAGATAAATCATATGATGAAAGCATGTGTGTCCTTTTAAAGCAAATTGTACAGATGTATGTAAAAAGTGCAAGCGAATTTTTCTTTTTGTTGAACAGAGAATCAAACACGTCAAACTACAAATCAATATGCTGCAATTACACATTATATATTTATCATAAATAATAGTTTAAACTATCTGTTACTAAATATAATAAAAGAATTCAGTGTTTTGCTATGAAAGCAGTGCAAAACATTTTAATAGTAGGATAGGGGAAGCAACATTAAAGTTAACGATAACTAAAGCATTAGCATAGGCAAAGTTTGGTTCCATAAGTTACATGCCAAAAACATAAGAAATGTGGTGCAACAAGGTTTATTGGTGTACCAAAAGTGTAGGAAGTGTAATATAACTTCAGTAGTGGGAAAAGCCAAAAAACAAACAAACAAAACGGTAACACTTTACAATAAGGTTCATTAGTTAACTACATTAGTTAACAAACTAATAATGAAAAGAATGTATTAATCTTTGTTCATGTTAATTTCAACATTTACCAATACTGTGGCAGGGTGAAGAAACACACGACAAGTGGGTTGCGGTGAAAGTCCCCGGAGGGTGGATTTTATTAGGAAAACCCAATTTAGGTAGTGCAGTAAGGTGACGTGCTGTTCCTTCAATCTCCGTGGCTGTGAGAAGGAGTGCCGTGGGTGCTCCTGTGGTTGGGCAGACGGGTCACACGCTTGACTCTGGCAAAGGGAGAACAGACAAAGGTTAGCTGCACGTCTCTTGGAGAGTAGTTCTCACCATACAGCCAGTGTGTGCCGCTTTTATAGGGAGCAGCAGATTTGGAACACCTGTGACCGGTCTGCTGGTCATGAGGGTGAACAGGTGATTCCTCTTTGTTCCCAGGGCGACGCTGATGAGTGCCCGGGACACGCGTCACACTCCCCCTCCCTAAGCGTCGTCCTGGTCCTGTGCAAAATGGGGAGAACAAGGGTGGGTGGGAGGTGATACCTGACAGACCCGCGAAAGCTGCCCACGTTCGAGAGAGTCCGTCCGCGTTGGCATTGGCCGTCCCCGCCCGGTGTCGTACGGTGAAGTGGAAATCCTGGAGCGCCAGGAACCACCGAGTCACCCGGGCATTGGTGTCTTTTGCCCGGGCCATCCACTGTAACGGGGCGTGGTCTGTGACGAGGGTGAAGTGGCGTCCTAGCAGGTAGTACCTGAGCTCCAGGACAGCCCACTTGACGGCCAACGCTTCCTTCTCTACCGTGGCGTAACGTCGTTCGGCAGGGGTCAGCTTTCGGCTGATGTATACCACTGGGTGTTCCTCCCCGTCCACAACCTGGGAAAGGACAGCTCCCATCCCGGCATCGGAGGCGTCCGTCTGCAAAAGGAAGGGACAGTTAAAGTCGGGGGCCCGCAGCACGGGCTCGGTGGTCAGCGCTGTCTTTACTTGCTGAAACGCTCGATCCTCTTCTGGTCCCCAGCGCACTACTTCTGGCTGTCCCTTCCTAGTTAGGTCTGTCAGGGGTGCAGCTATGGAGGAGAAGTTGGGAATAAAACAGCGGTAATAGCCTGCCAACCCCAAGAATGCCCGTACCTGAGTTTTAGAGGTTGGTTGTGGTGCTGAGAGGATTGCAGCTACTTTTTCTTCTTGTGGCCGGATAGTCCCTCGACCGACCCGGTATCCCAGGTACCGGGCTTCTGATAAGGCGAGGTGGCATTTGCGGGGGTTGGCAGTCAGTCCAGCCCGTCGTAGCTCCAACAGCACCCTCCGGAGCCGCTCGAGATGGCTCTCCCAAGTCTCCGAGTGTATGACGACATCGTCCAGGTATGCCGCCGCGTAAGTCTGGTGGGGCCGCAGTAAGATGTCCATGAGTCGCTGGAATGTAGCTGGAGCCCCGTGCAGCCCGAAGGGGAGAACCCGGTAATGCCAGTGGCCACTGGGCGTTGAGAAGGCGGTCTTGGCTTTGGCCTCTTCGGTCAATGGCACCTGCCAGTACCCTTTTGTTAAGTCGAGGGTGGAAATGAACCGGGCTCTCCCTAAGCGGTCCAGTAACTCATCGACGCGGGGCATGGGGTAGCCATCGAACTCAGAGACTTCGTTTAGGCGGCGAAAGTCATTACAGAACCGGAGAGTGCCATCGGGCTTTGGGACCATGACGATTGGGCTGGACCAGGGGCTGCGCGATGGTTCAATAACTCCCAACTTCAACATCTCCTGCACCTCTTTTTCGATTGCGTGTCGCCGAGCCTCAGGCACACGATAGGGCCGCTGCCGCACCACTACCCCTGGTGGAGTCCGGATGTCATGCTGTAGGATGGTTGTTTGCCCGGGCGTGGGGCAGAACACATCAGAAAACTGACTGACCAGATGTTGCAGATCGGTCTTCTGGGCAGCCGAGAGGTGGGGGCTAACATCAACAACCACGGGGGTCACGTTGGCAAGGGCAGAGAGCTGGTCTCGTGTTCCGATCCAGCGCTTCAGGAGATTCACATGATACAGCTGCTCCTCTCTCCGACGGCCAGGTTGGCGGACCCTGTAGGTGACGGGACCCACCCTCTCGATCACCGTGTATGGTCCCTGCCAGGAAGCGAGGAATTTGCAGGCCGAGGTGGGTACCAGAACCATCACGTGGTCGCCTGGGTTGAACTCCCGCGGTTGGGCTGCCCGATTGAAGTGTCGCTGCTGGGCTTGCTGGGCTTTCGTCAGGTGCTCCCGGACTAACGGCATTACTCTGTCGACCCTTTCCCTCATGGCACGGACGTGTTCAATGGTCGAGCGGTGAGCCGTTGTGGGCTGATGTTCCCAGGCCTCTCTAGCCACGTCAAGGAGGCCTCGCGGTTGGCGGCCGAACAGTAGCTCAAATGGGGTGAAGCCAGTGGACGCCTGCGGCACTTCTCGGATGCCGAATAGCACATACGGGATCATCTGGTCCCAGTCCCGCCGATCTTCGGCGGCCACTCGGCGGAGCATCTGTTTGAGCGTCTGGTTAAACCGCTCGACCAATCCGTCCGTTTGGGGGTGGTAGACTGAAGTTCGGAGCTGTTTCACCTTTAGGAGACGGCAGAGTTCGGCCATCAGCCGGGACATGAACGGCGTGCCCTGGTCAGTCAGTATCTCTGCAGGTATGCCGACCCGACTGCAAAGGAGAAATAGCTCCTGAGCTATGGCTTTGGCCGTGGCTTTGCGAAGTGGGATGGCTTCGGGGTACCGGGTGGCATAATCCACGATGACGAGGATGTGTTCGTGCCCCCTGGCGGATTTCGGCAGCGGCCCTACGAGATCCATCCCGACTCGCTCGAAGGGCACCTCAATGATGGGCAACGGTATGAGCGGACTGGGGGGAGGAGTTTGGGGCGAAGTTCGTTGGCAGGTGGAACACGCCTGGCAAAATCTTTTCACCTCAGCTTCCAGTCCCGGCCAGTGAAAACGATCCCTGATTCTCTGCGCTGTGTTTTGAGCCCCCAGGTGGCCAGCCATCGGGTGAGCGTGAGCAAGTTCCAGGATCACTGCCGTTTTCGTACGCGGGACTACTAAGAGTGGTTTTTCCTCCCCCCTCCGTGGCGCAACGCAGTATAGCAGGCCGTTTCGGACGACGAAGTGAGGGGTCGGATGGGGAGGCGGCCGTACTTCTTTTCCATCTATCTCTCTCACCTGGCCCCAACAATGCTTGAGGCGATCGTCTTCTAGCTGTTCTTTGGCGAACGCGGCCCCCCCGTCACCTGTTGGAACAGATCATAGAAGAGATTAGAGTTACGGGGGGTGGACTCACCATCTCGTGCACTGTCAGAGGTCAGCAGCGCAGGGCAGCGCGGAGAGGGCCGCTTCGGTCGTCGGCGGCGGCGGTTCCCGGCTTGTCTATCCGGCTGGGTGGCGGCGGAGAGCAGCGGCTCAAAGCCTGGCCAATCTCGGCCGAGCAGCACTGGCACGGGGAGCTCCTTAACGATGCCCACCTCCACTGGCCAAGTCCCTTGCGACGCCGAGATGTTCACCCGTCGTGTGGGCACGTAGTGAGTGTCGCCATGAACACAGGTGATAGGAAGGAGGGTCTTGGACTCAGTGCGTGGCGGCAGAACTGAAGGTTGCACTAGGCTGACCGCACTGCCAGAGTCGAGGAGGGCTTGGAAGGGGCGGCCATTCAGCTTCACCTCCGCTCGCGGCGCCGCTTTTGATGGGGCGCGGTGTACTGCGCAGCCTGCCAGCCATGCTCGCGGGGGCTCCGTAGGCATAGGTTCGTCGCGGGGCTCAGGAACCGCCGGCCTGCTTACTGCGCGCGTGGCGCCCTCCGGCGTGCGTCGCTCCTGGACCACCCTCCGGGGAAAAGGCGGCGCCCTCTCCCCAGCCTCTCGGTGTTGGGCGGCCTCCGCCAGCTCGATGGCCTCGACAAGCTCTGTGACGCTCTGGGGGTTCCGCATGCCAGCCGCCTGCCTGAGTGGTCGGGGAAGGGTACGGAGGAGTTTATCTATTATTACCCGCTCGGCGACCTGAGCCGCGGTAGGGTTGGTGGACAACAACCAGTGGTGAGCGAGACGTGTGAGCTCGGCAGCTTGGGCACGCGCCGGCACCCGGCTTCGGTATTCCCAATCGTGGAAACGTTGTGCCGCACATATTGGGGAAAGGCCCACGCGCCCCAAGATCTCTCTTTTGAGCTCATCATATGACGCTGCCAGGGTTGGGTCCATCATGAAATATGCACGCTGTGCCTCGCCAGTGAGCAGGGGAGCCAGTATCCGTGCCCAGTCCTCAGGTGGCCAGACTTCCCGGGCGGCGATGGCTTCAAACATTTGTAGAAAGTTCTCTACGTCGTCGTTCGCCGTCATCTTAGGCAGGAGTTGAGTGGCCTGTACTCGGGGGTCTGGCAACGGAACCTGTTGGGCGGCGGCTCCACGGAGCGCAGAGAGCTCCCGTTCGGTTTCCCCTTGCCGCGCAGCCATGTGCTCCATGATTTGCTGCTGCCGGATGCTCACCTCGGTTAAATGCTTCAGCAGCTCTTCCATGCTGAAAGAGGGAGGGAGGGCAGCCGCCTGGGAGAGGGAAAAAAAAAACAGGAAAAAAGTGATTTTCTTTTTTTTTTTTTTTTTTTTTTTTTTTTTTTTTTTTTTTTTTTGCGGTGAAGTGTCTGTGTTTCTTCAGTGGGCTGCCCGCATTCTCCACCACTGTGGCAGGGTGAAGAAACACACGACAAGTGGGTTGCGGTGAAAGTCCCCGGAGGGTGGATTTTATTAGGAAAACCCAATTTAGGTAGTGCAGTAAGGTGACGTGCTGTTCCTTCAATCTCCGTGGCTGTGAGAAGGAGTGCCGTGGGTGCTCCTGTGGTTGGGCAGACGGGTCACACGCTTGACTCTGGCAAAGGGAGAACAGACAAAGGTTAGCTGCACGTCTCTTGGAGAGTAGTTCTCACCATACAGCCAGTGTGTGCCGCTTTTATAGGGAGCAGCAGATTTGGAACACCTGTGACCGATCTGCTGGTCATGAGGGTGAACAGGTGATTCCTCTTTGTTCCCAGGGCGACGCTGATGAGTGCCCGGGACACGCGTCACAATATCAGGGTGAAGAAACACACGACAAGTGGGTTGCGGTGAAAGTCCCCGGAGGGTGGATTTTATTAGGAAAACCCAATTTAGGTAGTGCAGTAAGGTGACGTGCTGTTCCTTCAATCTCCGTGGCTGTGAGAAGGAGTGCCGTGGGTGCTCCTGTGGTTGGGCAGACGGGTCACACGCTTGACTCTGGCAAAGGGAGAACAGACAAAGGTTAGCTGCACGTCTCTTGGAGAGTAGTTCTCACCATACAGCCAGTGTGTGCCGCTTTTATAGGGAGCAGCAGATTTGGAACACCTGTGACCGATCTGCTGGTCATGAGGGTGAACAGGTGATTCCTCTTTGTTCCCAGGGCGACGCTGATGAGTGCCCGGGACACGCGTCACACTCCCCCTCCCTAAGCGTCGTCCTGGTCCTGTGCAAAATGGGGAGAACAAGGGTGGGTGGGAGGTGATACCTGACAGACCCGCGAAAGCTGCCCACGTTCGAGAGAGTCCGTCCGCGTTGGCATTGGCCGTCCCCGCCCGGTGTCGTACGGTGAAGTGGAAATCCTGGAGCGCCAGGAACCACCGAGTCACCCGGGCATTGGTGTCTTTTGCCCGGGCCATCCACTGTAACGGGGCGTGGTCTGTGACGAGGGTGAAGTGGCGTCCTAGCAGGTAGTACCTGAGCTCCAGGACAGCCCACTTGACGGCCAACGCTTCCTTCTCTACCGTGGCGTAACGTCGTTCGGCAGGGGTCAGCTTTCGGCTGATGTATACCACTGGGTGTTCCTCCCCGTCCACAACCTGGGAAAGGACAGCTCCCATCCCGGCATCGGAGGCGTCCGTCTGCAAAAGGAAGGGACAGTTAAAGTCGGGGGCCCGCAGCACGGGCTCGGTGGTCAGCGCTGTCTTTACTTGCTGAAACGCTCGATCCTCTTCTGGTCCCCAGCGCACTACTTCTGGCTGTCCCTTCCTAGTTAGGTCTGTCAGGGGTGCAGCTATGGAGGAGAAGTTGGGAATAAAACAGCGGTAATAGCCTGCCAACCCCAAGAATGCCCGTACCTGAGTTTTAGAGGTTGGTTGTGGTGCTGAGAGGATTGCAGCTACTTTTTCTTCTTGTGGCCGGATAGTCCCTCGACCGACCCGGTATCCCAGGTACCGGGCTTCTGATAAGGCGAGGTGGCATTTGCGGGGGTTGGCAGTCAGTCCAGCCCGTCGTAGCTCCAACAGCACCCTCCGGAGCCGCTCGAGATGGCTCTCCCAAGTCTCCGAGTGTATGACGACATCGTCCAGGTATGCCGCCGCGTAAGTCTGGTGGGGCCGCAGTAAGATGTCCATGAGTCGCTGGAATGTAGCTGGAGCCCCGTGCAGCCCGAAGGGGAGAACCCGGTAATGCCAGTGGCCACTGGGCGTTGAGAAGGCGGTCTTGGCTTTGGCCTCTTCGGTCAATGGCACCTGCCAGTACCCTTTTGTTAAGTCGAGGGTGGAAATGAACCGGGCTCTCCCTAAGCGGTCCAGTAACTCATCGACGCGGGGCATGGGGTAGCCATCGAACTCAGAGACTTCGTTTAGGCGGCGAAAGTCATTACAGAACCGGAGAGTGCCATCGGGCTTTGGGACCATGACGATTGGGCTGGACCAGGGGCTGCGCGATGGTTCAATAACTCCCAACTTCAACATCTCCTGCACCTCTTTTTCGATTGCGTGTCGCCGAGCCTCAGGCACACGATAGGGCCGCTGCCGCACCACTACCCCTGGTGGAGTCCGGATGTCATGCTGTAGGATGGTTGTTTGCCCGGGCGTGGGGCAGAACACATCAGAAAACTGACTGACCAGATGTTGCAGATCGGTCTTCTGGGCAGCCGAGAGGTGGGGGCTAACATCAACAACCACGGGGGTCACGTTGGCAAGGGCAGAGAGCTGGTCTCGTGTTCCGATCCAGCGCTTCAGGAGATTCACATGATACAGCTGCTCCTCTCTCCGACGGCCAGGTTGGCGGACCCTGTAGGTGACGGGACCCACCCTCTCGATCACCGTGTATGGTCCCTGCCAGGAAGCGAGGAATTTGCAGGCCGAGGTGGGTACCAGAACCATCACGTGGTCGCCTGGGTTGAACTCCCGCGGTTGGGCTGCCCGATTGAAGTGTCGCTGCTGGGCTTGCTGGGCTTTCGTCAGGTGCTCCCGGACTAACGGCATTACTCTGTCGACCCTTTCCCTCATGGCACGGACGTGTTCAATGGTCGAGCGGTGAGCCGTTGTGGGCTGATGTTCCCAGGCCTCTCTAGCCACGTCAAGGAGGCCTCGCGGTTGGCGGCCGAACAGTAGCTCAAATGGGGTGAAGCCAGTGGACGCCTGCGGCACTTCTCGGATGCCGAATAGCACATACGGGATCATCTGGTCCCAGTCCCGCCGATCTTCGGCGGCCACTCGGCGGAGCATCTGTTTGAGCGTCTGGTTAAACCGCTCGACCAATCCGTCCGTTTGGGGGTGGTAGACTGAAGTTCGGAGCTGTTTCACCTTTAGGAGACGGCAGAGTTCGGCCATCAGCCGGGACATGAACGGCGTGCCCTGGTCAGTCAGTATCTCTGCAGGTATGCCGACCCGACTGCAAAGGAGAAATAGCTCCTGAGCTATGGCTTTGGCCGTGGCTTTGCGAAGTGGGATGGCTTCGGGGTACCGGGTGGCATAATCCACGATGACGAGGATGTGTTCGTGCCCCCTGGCGGATTTCGGCAGCGGCCCTACGAGATCCATCCCGACTCGCTCGAAGGGCACCTCAATGATGGGCAACGGTATGAGCGGACTGGGGGGAGGAGTTTGGGGCGAAGTTCGTTGGCAGGTGGAACACGCCTGGCAAAATCTTTTCACCTCAGCTTCCAGTCCCGGCCAGTGAAAACGATCCCTGATTCTCTGCGCTGTGTTTTGAGCCCCCAGGTGGCCAGCCATCGGGTGAGCGTGAGCAAGTTCCAGGATCACTGCCGTTTTCGTACGCGGGACTACTAAGAGTGGTTTTTCCTCCCCCCTCCGTGGCGCAACGCAGTATAGCAGGCCGTTTCGGACGACGAAGTGAGGGGTCGGATGGGGAGGCGGCCGTACTTCTTTTCCATCTATCTCTCTCACCTGGCCCCAACAATGCTTGAGGCGATCGTCTTCTAGCTGTTCTTTGGCGAACGCGGCCCCCCCCGTCACCTGTTGGAACAGATCATAGAAGAGATTAGAGTTACGGGGGGTGGACTCACCATCTCGTGCACTGTCAGAGGTCAGCAGCGCAGGGCAGCGCGGAGAGGGCCGCTTCGGTCGTCGGCGGCGGCGGTTCCCGGCTTGTCTATCCGGCTGGGTGGCGGCGGAGAGCAGCGGCTCAAAGCCTGGCCAATCTCGGCCGAGCAGCACTGGCACGGGGAGCTCCTTAACGATGCCCACCTCCACTGGCCAAGTCCCTTGCGACGCCGAGATGTTCACCCGTCGTGTGGGCACGTAGTGAGTGTCGCCATGAACACAGGTGATAGGAAGGAGGGTCTTGGACTCAGTGCGTGGCGGCAGAACTGAAGGTTGCACTAGGCTGACCGCACTGCCAGAGTCGAGGAGGGCTTGGAAGGGGCGGCCATTCAGCTTCACCTCCGCTCGCGGCGCCGCTTTTGATGGGGCGCGGTGTACTGCGCAGCCTGCCAGCCATGCTCGCGGGGGCTCCGTAGGCATAGGTTCGTCGCGGGGCTCAGGAACCGCCGGCCTGCTTACTGCGCGCGTGGCGCCCTCCGGCGTGCGTCGCTCCTGGACCACCCTCCGGGGAAAAGGCGGCGCCCTCTCCCCAGCCTCTCGGTGTTGGGCGGCCTCCGCCAGCTCGATGGCCTCGACAAGCTCTGTGACGCTCTGGGGGTTCCGCATGCCAGCCGCCTGCCTGAGTGGTCGGGGAAGGGTACGGAGGAGTTTATCTATTATTACCCGCTCGGCGACCTGAGCCGCGGTAGGGTTGGTGGACAACAACCAGTGGTGAGCGAGACGTGTGAGCTCGGCAGCTTGGGCACGCGCCGGCACCCGGCTTCGGTATTCCCAATCGTGGAAACGTTGTGCCGCACATATTGGGGAAAGGCCCACGCGCCCCAAGATCTCTCTTTTGAGCTCATCATATGACGCTGCCAGGGTTGGGTCCATCATGAAATATGCACGCTGTGCCTCGCCAGTGAGCAGGGGAGCCAGTATCCGTGCCCAGTCCTCAGGTGGCCAGACTTCCCGGGCGGCGATGGCTTCAAACATTTGTAGAAAGTTCTCTACGTCGTCGTTCGCCGTCATCTTAGGCAGGAGTTGAGTGGCCTGTACTCGGGGGTCTGGCAACGGAACCTGTTGGGCGGCGGCTCCACGGAGCGCAGAGAGCTCCCGTTCGGTTTCCCCTTGCCGCGCAGCCATGTGCTCCATGATTTGCTGCTGCCGGATGCTCACCTCGGTTAAATGCTTCAGCAGCTCTTCCATGCTGAAAGAGGGAGGGAGGGCAGCCGCCTGGGAGAGGGAAAAAAAAAACAGGAAAAAAGTGATTTTCTTTTTTTTTTTTTTTTTTTTTTTTTTTTTTTTTTTTTTTGCGGTGAAGTGTCTGTGTTTCTTCAGTGGGCTGCCCGCATTCTCCACCACTGTGGCAGGGTGAAGAAACACACGACAAGTGGGTTGCGGTGAAAGTCCCCGGAGGGTGGATTTTATTAGGAAAACCCAATTTAGGTAGTGCAGTAAGGTGACGTGCTGTTCCTTCAATCTCCGTGGCTGTGAGAAGGAGTGCCGTGGGTGCTCCTGTGGTTGGGCAGACGGGTCACACGCTTGACTCTGGCAAAGGGAGAACAGACAAAGGTTAGCTGCACGTCTCTTGGAGAGTAGTTCTCACCATACAGCCAGTGTGTGCCGCTTTTATAGGGAGCAGCAGATTTGGAACACCTGTGACCGGTCTGCTGGTCATGAGGGTGAACAGGTGATTCCTCTTTGTTCCCAGGGCGACGCTGATGAGTGCCCGGGACACGCGTCACAATACATTATTAAAATCTTGTTAACATTAGTTAATGCACTGTGAATTCACATGAACAAACAATGAACAACTGTATTTTCATTAACATTAATGAAGATTTGTAAATATGGTAACAAATTTATTACTCATAGTTAGTTCATGTTAGTTAATACATTAATGTTTAACTAATGAACCTTATTGTAAAGTGTTACCAACAAAACAAACAAACAAAGTACCTCTAGGGAACCAATCTGCACTTACCTCAAGATAATAAAAGGAAATAAACAAATAATTCCCTGACTCCCTTTCTACTTTAAACAGGAGAAAACGTCTAGGTTACTAGTGTAACCCCCGTTCCCAGAAGGCGGGAACGGAGACGTTACGTCGATACTGACGTAATGGGGTCTCGTCTGGGAGCCCAATCACCTCCAAGGGTACAAAACAAGCCAATGGGAATTGGCCTGTGAGATTTACATGCCAGGCCCCTCCCCCGGCATCCGGGTATAAATAGGGCCGGCATACTCACCTTCATTCATATTTTTGCTGAGGAGCCGAGATAGGTATCTGGCCGCTCAGCGGTGACTCAGAGCTATGGCAGGGGAACGTAACGTCTCCGTTCCCTCCTTCCGGGAACGGGGGTTACACTAGTAACCTAGACGTTCCCATTCAGTCAGTCACGTTCGACGTTACGTCGATACTGACGTAATGGGGTCCCGTGGAAAACGCCATAGCAACTGAACCACGTTACGAGTGTTAGGGAGGCAGGTGCTGGCAGGCTGAGGCGTGCCAATGCAAATGCGGCCCATACTCGCAACCCTCCAGCGCCCAGAGTAAGCCCAGGAATGTCTTCCATACCGGTGGGATGGAGAGGACAGGGCGTTACCGTGGAGAAGTCGAAGCTGCTGTTCCTACCCCACGGGGAAGAGTGCTTCGGAACTCAATCCCTCGTTTTTCAGCAACGACAAAAACGCCAGGAAAGCGTTCCCCGAGGAGGGGAAGGCTACGGAGACCACACCCTGCCCGAAGGGAGGTAACGTGTGGAAGACACATATGGACTGGTCAGAGAACAGTAACGCATATGGAAGATCTCTGATGTAGGTCCTACCTTCCGGGAGGAACGACTAGCAATCAGAGACGGGGCAAAGCGAAGCCGCCCAGGGAAAGACACGGGTTTACCGTCAGGGAAACCTTACCGTGGACAAACACATATGGGATTACCCGAGGGGAATCACAGCATATGGGCATCTAGCCCAGTACAAGGGCAGACCAACCGGGCATACACACGAGTACTGGACCTAGCGCCGGACGCCTCCGCCACGTCTGGCCGCCGCAGGATGCAGGAGGAACTCCACAGGGTTCGCCGTTACGGGGAACTGAACTGAGGAGCGGGAAAAGTGCTCGCATTCCCTCTCCCGAGGGAAATGGCACAGCAAGCGAACACCCATGGCTATCTACGAGTAGAAAGCACACGGGTGGACACCGGTTCCACTCGGAGGTTCTAATACCTCGCGAATGTATTTGGTGACGCCCAGCCCGCAGCTCTGCAGATGTCTGCAACAGAGGCGCCGTGCGCCAACGCCCAGGAAGAAATAACACCCCGAGTGGAGTGAGCTCGCAACCCGAGGGGGCACGGCTCGCCTTGGGTCTGGTATGCCAAGGCGATGGCATCCACTATCCAGTGGGCCAACCTCTGTTTGGAGACAGCCTTTCCCTTCTGCTGACCTCCAAAACAGACAAAGAGCTGCTCAGAGCTTCTGAAGCTCTGCGTGCGGTCCACGTAAACGCGCAGGGCACGAACGGGACACAGCAACGCAAGGGCTGGGTCTGCCTCCTCCGGGGCAGTGCTTGCAGGTTCACCACCTGGTCCCTGAAGGGAGTGGTGGGAACCTTGGGCACATATCCAGGCCGGGGTCTCAGGACAACCTGAGAGTAGTCCGGCCCGAATTCCAGGCACGAATCGCTGACCGAAAATGCTTGCAGGTCCCCAACCCTCTTGAAGGAGGCGAGCGCGGTCAGGAGCACTGTCTTAAGAGACAGATGTTTCAGCTCAGCTGACTCGAGGGGCTCGAAGGGAGCTCTCCGAAGGCCCGAGAGGGCGATGGAGAGATCCCAGGAGGGAATGAGGCGAGGCCTAGGGGGATTTAACCTCCTGGCGCCTCTGAGGAACCTGATGATCAGGTCGTGCTTTCCTAGTGACTTGCCATCAAGCACATCGTGATGCGCTGCGATGGCGGCCACATAGACCTTCAGGGTGGAAGGGGACAGCCTCCGTTCCAAACCCTCTTGAAGGAAGGGAAGCACAACACCGACCGGGCATTTCCGGGGGTCCTCCCGGCGGGAGGAACACCACTCAACGAACAGACTCCACTTCATGGCATAGGCGCGCCTCGTAGAAGGGGCTCTAGCCGAAGTGATGGTGTCGACTACCGCGGGCGGTAGGCCACTTAAGTCTGCCGCGTCCCGTCCAGGAACCACACGTGGAGGTTCCACAGATCGGGCCGTGGGTGCCATATGGTGCCCTGCCCCTGAGAGAGGAGGTCCTTCCTCAGGGGGATGCGCCAGGGATGGGCTGTCGCAAGGAGCATGAGTTCCGGGAACCAGGTCTGGTTGGGCCAGTACGGCGCAACTAGCAAGACCCGCTCCTCGTCCTCCCTGACCTTGCACAGTGTCTGTGCAAGGAGGCTCACTGGGGGAAACGCATATTTGCGTAGGCCCCGGGGCCAGCTGTGTGCCAGTGCATCCGTGCCGAGGGTCCCCTCGGTCAGCGAATAAAACAACTGGCAATGGGCGGATTCCCGAGAAGCGAACAGGTCCACCTGTGCTTCCCCGAACCGGCTCCATATCAGCTGGACCGCCTGGGGGTGGAGTCTCCATTCCCCGGGAGCGTGAGCTGTCGTGAGAGCGCGTCGGCCGCACGATTGAGCTCGCCCGGGATGTAGGAGGCGCGCAGTGACCTGAGTCGGCGCTGACTCCACAGAAGGAGATGGCGGGCGAGTTGCGACATGCGACGGGAGCGTAGACCACCCTGATGGTTGATGTACGCCACAGTCGATGTGTTGTCCGTCCGGACCAGTACATGCTTGCCCTGCAACAGCGGTCGAAACCGGCGCAGCGCAAGGAGTACTGCCAGCAACTCGAGGCAGTTGATGTGCCAATGGTGATGGGGTCCTGTCCAGGAGCCCGACGCCGACTGGCCACTGCATATGGCACCCCAGCCGGTGGTGGAGGCGTCTGTTGTAACAACAACATGCCTGGACACTTGTACTAGGGGCACCCCGGCCCGTAGAAAAGCAAGGTCCGACCACGGGCTGAATGTGCGGCGACACTCCGGAGTGATGACCACACGGAGTGAGCCGCGGTGCCATGCCCACCTCGGGACTCGGTCGTGAAGCCAGTGCTGGAGCGGTCTCATATGGAGCAATCCGAGCGGCGTGACCGCGGCTGCGGATGCCATATGCCCCAGGAGCCTCTGAAATTGTTTCAGTGGGACCGCTGTTTTCCGCGAGAACGAGTTCAGGCAGTTCAGCACTGACTGTGCACGCTCGTTGGTGAGACGTGCTGTCATGTTGACCGAGTCCAGCTCCACACCGAGAAAAGAGATGCTCTGCACGGGGCAGAGCTTGCACTTTTCCCAGTTGACCCGAAGCCCCAACTGGCTGAGGTGACTGAGCACCAGGTCCCTGTGTTCGCACAACTGCTCTCGGGACTGGGCCAGAATGAGCCAGTCGTCGAGGTAGTTGAGGATGCGAACGCCCACTTCCCTGAGCGGGGCAAGGGCCCCCTCTGCGACTTTGGTAAAGACGCGAGGAGACAGGGACAGCCCGAAGGGTAGGACCCTGTACTGATATGCCCGCCCCTCGAACGCAAACCGCAGAAACGGTCTGTGTCGAGGAAGGATCGAGACATGAAAGTACGCGTCCTTCAGGTCTATTGCTGCAAACCAATCCCGGGGGTGGACGCACGTGAGAATGCGTTTCACCGTGAGCATCTTGAACGGGAGCTTGTGAAGGGCCCGATTCAAGACACGCAGGTCCAGGATTGGTCGTAACCCCCCGCCTTTTTTGGGTACTATGAAGTACGGGCTGTAAAACCCAGACTTCATCTCGGCTTGAGGGACAGGCTCTATTGCGTCCTTCGCCAAAAGAACCGCAATCTCGGCCCGCAGGACAGAGGCGTTGGGACCTGTCACCGAGGTGAACAGAACGCCGCTGAACCTGGGGGGACGCCTGGCGAACTGAATCGCGTAGCCGAGTCTGATTGTCCGAATGAGCCAACGGGACGGGTTGGGAAGGCGTAGCCACGCCCCCAAGCTCCGTACGAGTGGAACCATCCGGACAACAGAAGTACTCACGGGGGGGCAGCATGGAGCACTGTGGCCCAACCCGGGAGGCAGTGCGTCCCGAAGTTGAGGCTGTGAGTGGAGTCTTAGAAGAAGGCTTGGCGGTCTGGGCAGGGGGCGTCGCTTTCCTGCGGGTGGCTGGGTGAGGGTGGGACGAATCCGACCTCACCGGAGCCTGAGCCGCAGGAGGACGCCCTCGGCGAGGAGCAGACGGAGGCACAGCCCGTGGCGGATGGGTGGCATCATCACGCCGGGGCAGGATGTGATTGATGGCCTCCGTCTGCTTTTGCACTGCCGAGAACTGCTGAGCGAAGTCCTCGACAGTGTCGCCGAAGAGGCCGGCCTGGGAGATGGGGGCGTCGAGAAAGCTGACTTTGTCGGCTTCCCTCATCTCGGCCAGGTCCAAACAAAGATGCCGTTCCTGGACCACTAGGGTGGACATCGCCTGACCCAGGGCGCGCGCCGTGACTTTCGTCGCCCGGAGGGCGAGGTCAGTCGCCGTACGCAGCTCTTGCAGCGGCCCTGGCTCAGAACTACCCTCGTGCAGCTCCTTAAGAGCTTCAGGGCAGAAGCTGCCTGTCCAGCGGCTGAGTAAGCCTTGGCAGCGAGAGCGGCCGTGGTCTTACTCGCCTTGGACGGGAGACGCGGACGGTTCCGCCAGGTGGCCGCGGACTGCGGGCACAAGTGCACCGCAATCGCACGCTCCGCCTGTGGAATTTCCACGTACCCTTTGGCAGCCCCACCATCGAGGGTAGTGAGAGTGGAGGAGGCAGAAGAACGGTTTCTGGCCGTGTAAGGGGCCATCCACGTCTTCTGGAGCTCCTCATGCACCTCCGGGAAGAAAGGCACTGGGGCGGGACGCGGCTGGGAGCTGCGCCCCGAACCCAGAAACCAATCATCCAACCGCGAGCGCTCGGGACACGGTGGAGGGTTCCACACGAGACCGATGCCCGCGGCGGCCCGGGCAAGCATGGCCGCCAATTCAGAGTCCGCCTCAGACTGAGCTACCACCCCTGAGGGCGGAAGCTCGGAGTCATCATCGTCCTCCGAATCAGCGATCCCGCTCCCCGATGCAGCGATCGACATCTGATCTTCCTCCGAAGCGCCGAAAGTGACGCGGGGCACCCCCGAGGAGGGCCCCGCGGCAGCAGCCGGCCGCTCGACGGCACATGACATTGGGGAGGAGAGGGAGGTTCGTGGGGGCGGACCCGACGAAGTGGCTCCCACTGTGATCCTCAGATCTCCCAGAGCACTAACCGGACCGGCGGCCGCTACAGCCGCCGGCGCTGGGGTAGTGACAGAGGGGACCCTCACTTCTGTGTTAAAGAAGGAGAGTCGCGATCTCAATGTCAACATGGACATGCCCTCGCAATGAGGGCATGTACCATCCACGAGCGCTGACTCAGCGTGCTGTTTCCCCAGACACGTGAGACAGCGATCGTGGCCGTCAGAGGAGGTCAGGAAACGACCACATCCAGAAACACACGGACGAAAAGACATCTTGAAAAAGACGCTGATCGCCCGTGCTTGCTCTTTTAGTGCACCTCACCAACCGAAGCACACAGGGATGAGTGCAGCACCGTCCTGTGGGCAGCGCGCCGTCACACCCACCGCTGAGCGTGCCTTCCCAACCAGCTGGAGAGATTCGAGCAGCCACCAGAGAGAAACAGGAAAAAGCAATGAAAATTGCTGTTGAAGGAACTTGTCCTTAGCAATTAAAATTGCTGTTTGCTCTCTCAGTTCAGGAAATTCACTCTTGAAGAGGTGAAAGGATGATCAGCCGATCGGCTCCGAAGCAAAAGTATGAATGAAGGTGAGTATGCCGGCCCTATTTATACCCGGATGCCGGGGGAGGGGCCCGGCATGTAAATCTCACAGGCCAATTCCCATTGGCTTGTTTTGTACCCTTGGAGGTGATTGGGCTCCCAGGCGAGACCCCATTACATCAGTATCGACGTAACGTCGAACGTGACTGACTGAATGGGAACCATACAACGTCCAAATAAAATAAAAATGGCACCCACTCCCTTGAACTTCCAAGTTTTGTCTATATACAATATTTACAAAAGACACATATTAACAGTTTAACAACTACTGGGGTTCAGCAAGAAAAGTGTCTGAATGAACGCAACACTGTTTATACAAGCTTTTAACAAAAATAAATAAAATAAGTCTTACAACAGATCCCAATAGAATAACAACAGACAAACAAAATAAAGTAAGCTTTGTAATGAATCACAAACACACAGCGGCAGTAAAACAAATCAACAGCAACAAAGCAAACCAACAGCCAACAAGCTCTCTTTTTTTTTTTTCTGGAGATCAGCCAGGATTACTAATGCTGCCTTCACATGCTCTCGGATTTATCTTAAATATGAGTTTCCTTGGTAAAAATTGCACATGAACGCCCTCCCATTTTGAATATGATGAGTTTGTAATCACGACTTCAAAAGTGGGAATTATCAAATTTCTGATAGCACATGAAGGAAGCATTATACACTATTCCTTTCATTGAGAACCAATCAGCAGATGATGAGCACTCGCACCTGGCTGTTCCTGCTCAGACAAAGAAGAAGGGGGAAAGAAACGACCACTACTGCCACCTAGTGGACTAAGACCCACATGACATACAAAAAAAAAATGGTGATGCGACAATAGCATGTTCTTATGATGGTTCTTTGACTATTGATGTTTATGTAACATTAATATTGTAGTGTCAGTGTCACTGGATTGCTGCTGAAAGAGGGACTTGAGTTTCTGCAAAAATCACTGACAGATCCACACTGCACTGTGACCATTGAAGGGTATGTGTGCTCAATGTGCTTTTTTAGTCTAATGCCTAGATTAAAAGTAGATTAAAACCCACAATACAAATGATAAATTACTTAGTGAAAGAATTTTAGAAACTACGGAACTTTTATTGCTGAAAATAGCTGATAATTTCTGATCTATTATTTCATTTTTTTTTTTTTTTTTGTAAAATAAATGTGAATTTTCCTTGTTATCATCTATTTATTAGCTGTAATGTAAAGCTGCTAGTCTCCATTTTAGGGTCACCAATTGCTTAATTTTAAATACAATCACCATTTTGGTACAGATCATTATCATTGTTTCTTAAAAATAATCTCCAGCATAATGGTGATATATTTTGCATCATTTTACTTATTCTGGTTTCCTCCATGTTTATCAAGGAGGAAGTGCTGTAAACCCACTGACCAGTGCACAGAAGAGGACTGGAGACGGAGCTGTAATAAGAAAGTGGAGATTCACTTCAAACCAAAGGTTTTAGAGGAGCTGAAAGAGTGAGATCATTTTAATTTTACAAAAAAAAAAAAAAAAAGTTTTTATATTTTTCTTATTTATACATTCATCATCTCCTTTTATCATTATCATCTCTTTTCTCTAGGCTGGACATCTCTGACTCTGAACTGTCTGGACTGGATCTTCACTGTCAGTCTTGTGTTCACATTGTTGATAGTGATCAGTGGGTTCAGGTGGAGCCGTCAGTCTGTACAGATGAAGGAGGGTCAAAGTTCAGGATCAGCACTCAGGCGGGTCGATTCGAGTGCAGCAGGACCAGAATGCGATGGGTCTGTTCTGGTGACGTCATTCTCCAGTACCGTCAGGTGGATGGACGTTTCCTCAGTGCAGAGCTGGAGAGGCTTCAGTGTGAGCGAATTGGTCCAGTGATTGATGTGAGCGTGATCTCAGGGAAACTGGAGGAGGCCCATCTGCCTCATTACGCCTGTTTAGCAGAGTCTGCCCCCTCTCTCAAAGATGCTGTGAAGCTCCTCAACAAAAGAGATGAAGGAATATCTTTACAATCTGTAGAGATGACCCGTTATCATGCTAAAATACTCCAACCATCCTTCTCTCTTATAACTCTAATTATAAGCCTGTTCACACAGTGGGAAGAACACTGTAACCTTCTTCTCTACATGTGCTGTAAAGATCCTCTCATTCTTCACATCTACTTTTTTCCAGTGAATGACACTTTTTCAAAAGAAAAAGTTAAACAGAATGAAAAATCAAGTCATCCGATCAGCCATCCCAGACCTAACAGACCATTTCGGATGAAAACACCACACCTTCTTGAGGTTCCTGGTGCTTCTGTCCATCCTGTAGAGGGGATTTCATTTACAACAGATGTTGATCCAAACTTCTTTGAGATCTTGCAACGTCAGCATGGTGACGTACAAATGAATCTTATCAGAGAGGAGGACAAGAAGTCCGTGTGGACTGCCACAATATGGAAAGCCAAACTTGACCAGTTAAATCAAAGGCAAGTTCAAGATAAGCCACAACTGAATTCTGATGTTAATAAAGCTCAGTATTATGAGGAACACAGATCAGCTCACATTGAAAGGGTTAAAGACGTGAAGAGCATTCATTCATTTTGACAGCTATCCAAGCTATGCTACATATCATTAAATTATGTAATTTATCTTGGAAAAGATGCCAACAATGCTGCCGTTTAGTTCTAGAATGTAAGATAGATGATACCCACATGGAAAAAACCTATATAAACATATGTTTCAATATAGGTTTGATATAGGTTTTACATATATGTGACATATATAAAATTGGCCGTTTTCCTATATTATATGTACATATATGTACATATATGCACACATATATGTACACATATATGCACACATATATGTACACATAATATAGGAAAACGGCCAATTTTATATATGTCACATATATTAAAAACCTATATCAAACCTATATTGAAACATATATGTTTATATAGGTTTTTTCCATGTGGGACCAATTTCACGTGTTCGTGTAGCGGTGTGTTTTCTGCGTTGTGTCGTAATCAAAGACAGACTGCGAAAAATCTTGCCATCAGGTCCTCACTTTATTCTGTATAACACAAATGGCAATATATGAGGACTTGTGCAGCATACAAACAGCATGCGGCAGCAACGCACAACGCTGAGAAAGAGAGATATTAAAAGTAACTTAAGTAAAGAAAAATAATCAACGAAACATCTGAATGTACATCACAGAGGGGTTTTGGATTACAATCATACAAATATATCATGTGAATTCAGCTGTTACATGAAACATGGCCTTAATTGAATCACCGCAAAAACTTTGTGCGACCTACCGCTGTGATGTCTCATGCAGACTGGGAAGCAGCAAAGTGCGTCAACACCCCAAGTCAGCATGGCGGCAGGAAACCCCAAATATGGTCATGGCAAGTGGAATCACAAAATAATTGTCTAAATACATAACTGCTACATTCGCACATACATAAGTTCTTGCATAATTTTTTTCGTTAATTCTTAGTTTTTGCCTTGATAATAGAAAATATGAGCTAGGCATCATGTATGACAGTCAAAAATGAGATATGAGCTACAAAATGACCAGATCCTGCCATTAGCTATATAGAAGACATATCTTGTATGTATAGGGCATATATATGGATATGAAGAAGCAATACAGGAGACCTATATTTCCTGTATATGCACATATATGCACCTCAATTTTGCCTATATGTGGCATATATACACATATATGCAGTATATATACGCATATATGCAGCATATATATAGCATATATGCAGTATATATGCGCATATATGCAGCATATATATAGCATATATGCAGTATATATGCGCATATATGCAGCATATATATTATCATATATGTGCATATATGCAGCATATATGTACATATACACTGCATATAGGTTTCATATATGCGCATATATCCACATATAGGTTCTTTCCATGTGGGTATAGATACTGATATATGAACTGAATTTAAATATTTCTGTCCTAGATGATTATCACATTATTAAGCATCAGCTTCAGTAAAACAGTTATTAAGGTCTATATCGCCAAGCAGGTCAACAACTTGGACCAATCATATCATGAATTACCTTAAATCACTGTTATTGTTTTTTCCGAATGAAACCTACATTTGCATTGAAAATCTTAATAGATTATCTGTGTACATTTGACAGGTTAACTACACACATAAAAAACAACCATGAAGAAGAGAAGCAGAAGCCATCCAAAGGTTCCATCTCTCTCTCTCTCTCTCTCTCAATTTTTATTTTTAAATTTTTTTCAATTCAAATAGCTTTATTGGCATGACAAAAAAAATACATTTTGTATTGCCTAAGCATTTAACCAACATAGAAAAATATTTAGAACAACAGAACATCTGAGTAAAGCCTATGTAAAAAAAATAATATTCTAAATAAAAATAATTTTAGCAACAAAATAAAATAAATAATTATAAAAAAATAATAAATAAAGATTATAATACAGAAATCATGTAATAACTGAACTTAGAATTTGAACATTAAATACATTATATACATGTGTGTAGGTCTGATGGGGGTGTGTTTACTGGCTGTTTGTTCATTTCTGGTTGTCCCTCAGGAGATGGCAATCCAACCCAATCCACTTTATTTCTATAGCACATTTTACAAACAACAAACAGTCTCCAAAGTGCTGCACAAAATAAAAAAAAACAATAAATAAATATATGCTCTATTCAAACAATAAAAACTAGTAAAATCGAATAAGAGCAATACAATAAAAAGGCATATAAATAAATAAGTAAAATCAATAAAAAAATGAAACAAAGCAATAAAAGACACAGGACCACACATCTCACGCAGAGTTAAAAGCCAAGGAATAAAAGTGGGTCTTAAGACGAGACTTAAAACATTCAACTGTGGGGGCCGTCCTGACCTGGGAAGGCAGAGCGTTCCACAGTCTGGGGCCGACCACAGAGAAGGCCCGGTCCCCCCTGGTTTTAAGTCTGGTCTTAGGAGGCATGAGCTGGAACTGGCCCTCAGACCTCAGCAAACGCGCCGGTGTGTAAATTTGGATGAGGTCCGTGATGTACTGTGGGGCCAGTCCATTCAGAGTTTTTTAAAAACAATAAAATCTTAAAATCAATTCTAAATCGAACAGGAAGCCAGTGCAGCGAGGATGGGGGTGATGTGTTCGCGCTTTTTGGTTCCTGTTAAAAGCCGTGCCGCAGAGTTCTGGACTAACTGAAAGCGAGAAAGTGCATTTTGGGATATTCCAGTGTAAAGTGCATTACAGTAGTCCAGACGTGATGAAATAAAAGCATGCATGACTTGCTCAAAATGTTTAAAGGATAAAAAAGGTTTGATTTTAGATAAAAGACGAAGATGATCTTACGATCTTACGATTTTACAACACTGTTAATTTGTTTATCCAGTTTAAAATCACTGTCTATAGTGACGCCAAGGCTGGTGGCTGTGGGATGCACTTGGTTTTTGAGTGGGCCCAAGTCGACCAGAGTACTAATAGGACCAAAAAGCATTATTTCTGTCTTCCCCTCATTTAGATTTAAAAAAAACTGAGCCAACCAAGCCTTGACGTTACTTAAACACTCGAGTAGGGGTGTCAGGGGGGCGTGGTCATTTTTTGTCAGTTTGGCAGGTATATTTGGTAATCGTCTGCATAAAAATGATAGGAGATACCGTGCCTTTTAAAAATCACACTGAGTGGGAGAAGGTACAGAGCAAAGAGAATGGGCCCAAGAATTGATCTCCACAGTTCAAAGGGGCGGTGGACGAGGTGGAGTCCTCCAGTCTGACAGCAAAACATCTCCCAGACAGGTACGACCTGAACCACTCGAGCGCTGTCCCCCTGACACCCACACAGTTTTCCAGACGAGATAAAAGAATTGTGTGGTCAACTGTGTCAAAAGCAGCAGTCAGGTCTAAAAGCACTAAAATGGCTGAATCACCAGCGCAAGATGATACAAATCTTGCAGCTATATTGGAACATTTGGCTTCTTCGCCAAGAATGTAACGTAGTTTTTGAATTGGGCTACAGGTGTTAAATTGGGGAAATATTTTATTAATTTTGGGGTAGTAGTGGTCTCTGATATCTTGGTATTTTGGGCATTCTGTGAGGAAGGATGCAGTGCGAGCAGAGTCTGTCCTCACGGGAGAGCCAGGTCTGTCTGCGCCGGCCTGTCTCTATGGCCAGACTGTGCTTGCTGAGTCTGTACATCGTCAGTGTTTCACATCACTCACTGTGCTCAGGTAGTTTGCAATAGTGTATTCTCGATTTAGTGCCGAATAACATTCTAGTTTGTGTTGGTTTTTAATAGTGTTTGTCCAATGGTGATGTATTTGTCTTCTTCGGTGTTTATAATTTGTGTAAGCCGAAAGTGTGTGAGTCCTGAGGCTGGCAGATCTCTGCCGGTGTGAGGTCAGTCAGTCTCAGCAGCTGGCACAGGGGACTCTTACTTATGCTCAGCTGTTGGTGTTTTAGGGCTTTGTAATGGTATGTGTTGGGGTCGCTTGTTTTTAGGTGTTTCCAGAATTTGATGGCTCTTTTTTGGATGTTTAGAAGGAGAGGGTATTGGCCTAATTCTGCCCTGCATCCATTGTTTAGCGTCTTTCTTTGGACTTTATGTATTCTTTTACAGAATTCTAAATGTAGAATTTTAATCGGATGTTTTTCCCGATTTAACCCTTGTGCGGTCTTCGTTTGGGGGCTGCACTCGTGGTCTTCGGGGTCTCTGGAGACCCCAGGCAACAAAATATAATTTTGTAACAATATAATATATTTTTTAAAAACCAATGTAATTTTACTCTGTTTATTAATGTTTTTACTCAACATCTGTGCAGATTTTGGAGGATTTGTTATATCTTTTAAATTTATATAAATTAAAAAATATTTTTTAAATAGGTTTTTATGCAAAAGCAGCTTTTTATGTAAAATTCACTTCATAAAAGTCCCAGATTTCTAACTTTCATTAATGGGGATAACATAGATAATTTGACATGGTTTAGTGTAAGATGTTTGCCCATCTTTTGGAAAATGCAGTTATAAAAGTAAAAAAAACTATCATTTTTACCAGTAGATGGCTGCAAAGCTCCACTATTTGCCATGTGCTATTTGAATGACTGAAAGACATCTTTTCACAAGTTTTTTTTTTCAGTTGGATTCATATCTAAATGTTATGAAATCACAATTATAACAATAAAAATGACTTTTTGTCAAAGTTTAACATTCTTTGTACTGAAAAAAAAAGTCAGTTTTTCAATAATGTCATCAATAATGTAATCTCCAGAGACCCCTCTTAGAAATTGGACAAAATCCATTCTCAAAATCAGAAACAACGCACAACAGACATAGACAGAAATTAAGTGACACTCTTCCAAAAAGGCAAAAAACATCCTCAATACAAAATGGACATGTTCATACACACGTGCGCACACAAAAATAAAAATAATTTATTTTATTATTTTTATTATAAAATTATTATTGAAAAAAATGATTTTGCCCTGTACAAAAAATGCTAAACTTTGACAAAGTAATTTTTTATTGTTATAATTGTGATTTCATAACATTTAGATACGAATCCAACTGAAAAAAACTTGTGAAAAGACGTCTTTCAGTCATTCAAATAGCACATAGCAAATAGAGGAGCTCTGCAGCCATCTACTGGTAAAAGTGATAGTTTTTTTACTTTTAAAACTGCATTTTTCAAAAGATGGGCAAAAATCATACATTAAACCATGTCAAATTATCCATGTTATCCACATGAATGAAAGTTAGAAATCTGGGCCTTTTATAAAGTGAATTTTACATAAAAAGCTGTTTATGCATAAAAACCTATTTAAAAAAATATTTATTTATTTATATAAATTTAAAAGATATCACAAATCCTCCAAAAACTGCACAAATGTTGAGAAAAAACATTAATAAACAGAGTAAAATTACATTGGTTTTTTAAAAAAATATATATTATATTGTTACAAAATTACATTTTGTTGCCTGGGGTCTCCAGAGACCCCGAAGGCCACGAGCGTAACTTTTTTTTTTTACACTAACATAAAAACAAGATATCATTCCAATTTTTTTTTTTTTATTCGTAGATCTTAAAAGTGTTAACCACCGTACAAAGTCTCATGCCATTTGGACAAAGAGAACATTTTTTTAATTTGAGCAAACGTCGTTTGGGGTCTCAAAAGACCCCCGAAGACCGCACAAGGGTTAAGAAATCAAATTTAATAGAAGGACCCCACACTTCACTGCCATATAAAACAATAGGCTCAATTATAGATTTCAAAAGTTTGAGCCAAATTTGGATTGGGATGTCAATTTCAATTGATCTTTTAATGGCATAGAAAGCCCTTTAAGATTTCTCTTTGAGTTCATTCACAGCCAAAGTGAAGTTACCTGTTGGAGTTATTTTCAGGCCAAGGTAAGTGTATGTTTTTGCGCTTTCAGTGGTTCTGTCTGATAGTGTGAATGTGTGTGTTGGTCCCTAAAATCTGGAGCGTTTCTGGAACATCATGATTCTAGTTTTTGGAGGTTGACTGACTGTAATCCTCCAGCAGATTCAGGCTGTCCTGAAGCCCCTCTTTAGTGGGTGACAGGAGCACCAGGTCATCTGCACAGAGAAGACACTTTATTTCTGTGTCGTGTAGAGTGAGACCTTGAATGGGAGCGTTTTCTATTATAGTGGCCAATTGGTTGATATAAATGTTAAAAAGGGTGGGGCTTAGACTGCAGCCCTGTCTCACTCTACTACGCTCCTGGGGGAAAAATTTGGTTCTTATGTTTCCAAGTTTAACCGCAC
This sequence comes from Megalobrama amblycephala, assembly GCF_018812025.1. Lineage (NCBI taxonomy): Eukaryota > Metazoa > Chordata > Actinopteri > Cypriniformes > Xenocyprididae > Megalobrama > Megalobrama amblycephala. The sequence continues at coordinate 7,911,225 of NC_063060.1, read as the reverse complement.
ATTGGCTGGCTGTGTACATTGATTTGATCAAATCATTTCTCTCTCTCTCTATCTATCTGTCTGTCTATCTGTATCTGTCTGTCTATCTCTCTATTCATTCATCCTTCCTTATAGTTTTGGAGAAATGTTTTCAGCAAATGTGCCTTAGCTATTAGGAACACCTAAGTTTGTATGTAAATTGACATAAATGTTTTGTTTTTAAGATGTTTAAAATAAAAACAATACAAAACAAACAAAGAAAACATATAATGGAAGTGATCATAACAATTTAGGTTAGTAAGAAATGTTATTTTTCATTGATAGTGGGAAGTAAAGTTTGGAGACAGAGATGTGGCAGTCTCAGATGCTGCTTGTTCCTGCAATTTTACTTCATTCTGCTGGTGGCTCTAATGCTGCTGGTAGTCACTCTAATCTGAACTGTTTTGGCTTGTTTGAGTACTGTGTAAAACTGTGATTAATTTAATAATTTGTTTTTCAGAGGCCCAGTTTGTGGATAGGAACTCTGCAATGCTTATTCAAAGGGTTAAGGTTGTGATGGCAATAGCAGATGAGTTAAAAAATAAAGACATGATACATGATGAAACATATTCAGAGATCAGAGCAGAAGTAACCAACCAGGGCAAAATGAGAAAGTTGTTTGAAGCTCTGCATTCTGGAGGAGACAGAGTGAAAAAGGGCTTTTATTATGCACTGAAAAATCATGAACAATTCCTCTTCAAAGACCTGGGTAAGATAATCTACAGTGGGTATTAATTTGAGATTATAAACTCAAATCTATCTGTATAGGTGGTCTAATATGACCTTTCCTTTGTTGATGGTAATAGGTGGTGTAACAAGTGAAAACAAATATGAGGTGGATGAGGAGCACTGAAATCAAACAATAACCACCTTTGTGAGCAAACGTTTCATTTTTTATAGGTTGATGATATTCTGTCATTGATCCTCAACAGACAGTAAATGCAAGACTCTGGTGCAAAAATTTACAATAATATTTGTTCAGTCAAGTGTATTTTTGATATGACAGTGTACAGGAAGAAGACCCCTGCAACCAAGAAACAGACATGACCTGGAAAAAAGAAAGAGAGGATGCAGTCACCTGAACATAAAACAATGTTTCAAATGCAGAGGAAACTTTTACCTCAAAATTACAATTGTACTCACTCTCATGCCAATGAAAAGGAGAAATTTATCAGATAGACTTTGTTCTACACATTTGTATAAAAGTGACCTTTTTTACTTTTGTGATCCATGGAAGAAAACATCCTACAGGTTTTAATTTTTAGGTGAACATTTTTAAGCCATACACATTTTATGCTGTTTTAATGCCAAAAGTCCAACATTTTATACATTGAGAAAAAATTGTGTAGGAATTACTTTTACTCAAAAATTGCTAAACTTCACTAATAAAGAAATGAAAAGAAACACATTGAATTAACATGGAATTGAGAAGCAGAAAGACTGTAAGGTGTTACAGTATGTAATCATCCATAGATATTAAACCTTTATTTTTGTTCCATATTTTTATCTTTTTATTATTATAAATGTATTTATATTAAGAAAAAGATGATGAATAATACACTTGCAAATAATTTCTTACAGTGCTTGCAAAGTAGCACTTTTTTACATTTTGCTAATATTTGTGGTTTGTTCTGAAATTCTGCCTTTATATTGTTTGTTTTCTTTCACGGGGAATGAACTACACGTTGAAATAATTAACATGCATTTGTTTTTGCATTTCACTGGGAAGGGTTCCTTTCACATTAATAACTGATTGATTGATGCTTTATTTGTCATTTCTATATGTTGCATAGAAACAAAATTGTGTTTCACACGTCAACAGCTTACAGTGGAATAATAAAGGCACTTTTTAGACAGGTGGGTACACTGGCCTGGCTGAAAGAGATGTTAAATATATAACAAAAAAAACTCCTTTAATTGCTCTGAGCACCTTTTAGTACACAACCTGGAATCTGGTCAGGCCCAGCAGCCTTCTGTGGGTTGATCTTAGTAAAGACCCTCTTAACGCTGTCTACTGTCAACTGCAGTACCTGTTGAACAGAAGACTGTTCCTGCATGTGTGCAGCTCTGATGTTCTTAACCTCAAACCGAGAAAAAAATTCATTGAGGTCATCAGGAAGACAGGGGTCATTGTCCATACTTTGTGAATTGGTATATAGTGTTTTATTTTTTACCTTTTCCTGGTTTTTACCTTTTTAAATTGAGCAAATTTGTAGCACAGACATGATAAAGACTGTTAGTGCTGAAATACTTGTGATGTACCTTGGTATCTAAATGTCATGATCACCAGTTGGAGTGCCCTAGTTAGCCACTAGAGGGCATTCCAACCCGGACAATTATAACCCACTTCCCGGACTCATTATCTCTTCAGCACCCAGCTGTCTTCACTCATGTTATTAGTGTCTGTCTTACACCCTGTTGTGTTAGTCATTTGTTGTCGAGTCTTTAGCTATGGTCACAGGCATTCTTGGAGTCTTGTTTGGTTTATGTTTTCTTGTTTTTGTGTGGACCGATTCTGTGGATTTTGACCCTTGCCTGTTGGATTACTCTCTGTGCCATCCGTGACAGAAGACTCGACCGTGTCTAGATCCAGCAGCAGAGGAATCCAGCCATCTGCTGGGGCTGGGGAGGGTTGGTCTCATCCTCGAGATCTGACCACGCTTCGTCAGAGGGGAATGGGGGTGCGGGCATTTACCCAGAAGTTCTGGTCACGGGCGGAGAGGCCTAATCACCCTGATGTGGTCCTCAAAGACATTTTTAATCATTGTCTCGATGACCCTCTGCCGCAGTGGGAGATAGAGCTGGTAAGGAGTTTACGTTTCTGGAATTTCTCCCATTACCTGTATCTGCGTAAGAATGGGCAGGTTTGGATACCTCCAGCATCTGCTCCAGCCCATCAGTCCACTCCAGAGCCCGTTCCAGCCCGTGAACCCGCTCCAGAGTCCGTGAGTCCTCTCCAGGGCCCGCTCCAGTCCGGGAGTCTGCTCCAGAGCCCGTTCCAGTCCGTGAGCCTGCTGCAGTGCCTACAGAGGAGGTAGGCACAGAGCCACCGCCTCACCCAAGTAAACGGAGGAAGAGGAGGAAGAAGGCGTCCTCCATCCCTCAAGGCCCAGAGGCCTTCCCAGAGCCCACTGTAGGCCCGGAGGCCACCCCAGAGGTATTAGAGCCTAATGCTCTCCCTGTGAGTCCTGGCATGGCCAAGAGGGCTGTCTTCGTTTTTTATGTTTTGGCTGTTCTGCATGCCTGGAAGATGCACTTAAGGTCTTTTGACCACGGACCCGTCTGCCAGCCCGAGCCCGCTGCCAGCCCTTCCTGATACGGTCAACGAGCCCCCTTGGTCTGCCCTGCCGCTGCCGCCCAGGCCGCCTGCCCTGCTGAAGCCCCCCTGGTCAGTTCCTCCAGCACCGCCCTGGCACTCAGCCCGGACTCCAGACCTGCTGCAACCCACCTGGTCTGTTCCTCCGGCTCCCCCCTGGCCTTCAGTCGGGGACTCTGGACCTGGCCCACCATTCCTCCCCCTGGTCCTCCTCCAGTCCACCTCCCTCCTGAGAGTTTTTGTTTTATGTTTTGTCAGGTGGAGCGTCTGGTAGCCGCTCCATAGAGAGGGGGTACTGTCATGATCACCAGTTGGAGTGCCCTAGTTAGCCACTAGAGGGCACTCCAACCCTGACAATTGCCTCCCCACTGCCGACTACATTTCCCATAACCCACTTCCCGGACTCATTATCTCTTCATTGCACCCAGCTGTCTTCATTCATGTTATTAGTGTCTGTGGCGACCAGGGCGGGCGAGAGCCGTGAGGGAACGGCGCGAGGCCGGTGGCGCGAGTGTTAATGAGCTTCACCTGGGAGGCGCACCGGCCTTGAGTCCCTCACGGAGGAGCTCCGGGAGCATAAAAGGAGGAGCGACTACAGTGAAGGACGAGAGAGGACCAGGCCTGGACTTTATGTTATGTTTTATTATGTTTGTGTGGCCGGCAGACGTCCGCGAGGGTCTGCCGGCATTACTTTCGTTTTGTTTGTTTATTTTGGAGATTAAACTTTTGTTGAACGTTCGCCGGTTCCCGCCTCCTTCTTCCCACATCTGACCTCGTTACATTGGTGCCGAAACCCGGGAGGAAGGAGGGACATGCTGTCGAAGAGCCCTCGCTGCTGAGGGGGATCGCGGTGCTGCGGAGTTCGGGCAGCGCGGGAGTGTGTGTAGACCGCGAGAGGCTGCCCGAGGCGGTGGTGCTGGAGCCTAGTGAAAGGTGGGACGGAGACCCGGATGCCGTGCTCCTGGGACGAGGTGGGGTGGCTGCCGTCCAGGAGGGAGCGGAGGAGTCGCCGCCGTTCGCCGTGGGCCGGAGCCTGCTGCCGTCCGCCATTAAGGGGAGGAGCAGGGGACGGGGGACTCGCTGCCGGCTGCCCTCAGTCGGAGGAGCCATCGCCGGCCGCCAGGAGGCGGTCGAGGATCGGGCCGTCCACCAAGCGTCCAGTGCCATCGCATGTGGCACCGCGAGGAAAAGCCTCTCGGCAGGCTGAGGACCGAGCGGCAGTGTGTCTGGGAACCGGACCCAGAATTTTTTTTTCCCCTCTTTCTTTTTCCTCTCTCCCCTCTCTCGTCCTGTCGCTCCCCTTGCTTCCGTCTCCTTTCTCTCGTCTCGTCTGTCCTTACCCCCAGGTGCTGCGGCCGCCGAGACAGGCCCCGGGGGGGAGTAGAGCGCAGTCTCGGGAGTACCCCCCGGCCTGCGAGGGGCGATGGGGGTATGTGGCGACCAGGGCGGGCGAGAGCCGTGAGGGAACGGCGCGAGGCCGGTGGCGCGAGTGTTAATGAGCTTCACCTGGGAGGCGCACCGGCCTTGAGTCCCTCACGGAGGAGCTCCGGGAGCATAAAAGGAGGAGCGACTACAGTGAAGGACGAGAGAGGACCAGGCCTGGACTTTATGTTATGTTTTATTATGTTTGTGTGGCCGGCAGACGTCCGCGAGGGTCTGCCGGCATTACTTTCGTTTTGTTTGTTTATTTTGGAGATTAAACTTTTGTTGAACGTTCGCCGGTTCCCGCCTCCTTCTTCCCACATCTGACCTCGTTACAGTGTCTATATATATAATATAGTTACGTCCCGTATTGTTTTCTCCCTCTCTTTCACTCTTACCTGTTACAGATCCTGTGATTGGATGACGTCGCTGCCAGTCATCGGATCCACGCGACATCCCGAGAACCAATCAGACGTTAGTGGGCACGTATAAAGACCCGGATGCAACAGAGCGCGGGAGAAGCGCTTGCCTTTTGTTTGCTCGCCTGCGTTTGCTCTTGCCTGTTCTTGTTTTGCTTTTGCTTAGTTGCATTTTGAGTCGATTGTGTTTTCCTTTGAAACTTTGCTCTTCATGATCTACTCATTGAGTTTATGGTGTGACTCGACTCTCGGTTTACCAGAGTTTGTTCAAGTCCTTCTCCGATACATAGTGATGGGACCAGGGGTGCGTTTCCCGAAAGCATCGTTGGTGAACTATGGTCGCAAGTCCCATTGAACTCTATTGGTAACGACGGAACTTACGACCATAGTTCGCTTTGGGAAACGCACCCCAGGTTAGTACGTCACGTGACTTACACCTCACAGCACGTAGAGTAAAGTTGTTTAAACACACTAGGTTACGAGCAGGTGCCAATTCATGTATTTATGGCTACGTTCACACTGCAGGGCTTAATGCTCAATTCCGATTTTTTGAAAAAATTTGATTTTTTTGCAAGGCCGTTCACATTTTCAATTAAATGCGACCTTTTGTGATCTCCTGTGTGAACGTGAAGTGACCCAGAAGTGACCCGCATGCGCAGAAGAGTACGCAACGGTCAACGACGTCACTTGTTGTTTGCGGAAGTAGCTAACGTTAAACATGGATGTCAACAACAGTGTAGTCAACAGCGGAGCTCTTTTTGCAATATTAAAGTTATTTTCCCAACGGAGCCAGCACAATTGATCATTGATCAACAGGATCGTCTGTAACCACGCTCGGCCATTTCGCTGGAAATGTTTTCGTAAACCGCCCAGTTCCGATAAGAGCCCTCGAGTTTGGCCTGAATAGAGCTGTCACCCCAAATATTAATTAAATCTGTGACCTCGCTTCCCTTCCATTGACTGGTCTCAGCAGCATCGTCCGCCATGGTTGTTGTTTATCTTCTCGTTCCGGCCTACTTCAACGCACAATTATGACGTTTGTAGCGTATCAATGACGTACGGGTCGGATACATGTGGCCTGGCCGTTCAGACGGAGGTCGCATTTCAAAAGATCGGATACGTATCGGATTCAGGACCACATACCCAAGTGGCCTGGGTCACATTTGAAAAGATCGGATCTGTGTCGTTCAGACTGTCATGAAAAGATCAGATACAGGTCGCATAGGGGCAAAAAAATCGGAATTGGGTCGTTTCAGCCTGCAGTGTGAACGTAGCCTATGTTTGCTAGACAGTGTAGTTAGCGGTGTCCTACACTGAAGATGTTATTTTCCTTGTTTTCTTTTGATTAGCTTAGTATTTGTTGGGGTTTAGTTATCTCGTTTTGTTTTATTGATTTCTTTACTTTAGCACCGCTCTTGTCCCTCGCTTTGTTATCGTTTATTCTTTGTTTGTATATAATTTGTAAATAGGTATTCGTTTGTTTTTTGGATGCATGTTTGGTTCACTGCTTATTGTATTATTGGGTGTTTTATATTGAATTATTTTTCTTACTAAAAGCAACTACAAATTCAGTTTTTCTCTCTGCCTGTTTCCTTATTGCACACATCACATCTCCTTAATAAATGAGTACATTCCTTTTAACAGCATTTTAATTAGTTTTCTCGTGTTACGTCTCCATATCCCCTAGACGCCAGGGGGACGATATATATATATATAAAATATACCCTGTTGTGTTCGTCATTTGTTGTCGAGTCTTTAGCTATGGTCACAGGCACTCTTGGAGTCTTGTTTTCTTGTTTGGTTTGTTTTCTTGTTTTTGTGTGGACCGATTCTGTGGATTTTGACCCTTGCCTGTTGGATTACGTTTTTGGATTGCCCCATTAAAGCTGCAATTGGATCTTACCCTCTTGTCTCTGTGCCATCCGTGACCCTAAATATATATGTTAAAGTATATAGCACAAGCACACTTTTCAATCAAAACATTTCACAAAATTGTTTAAATTTTAAAATATGAAAAAATAGATACTTTTAAAAAATGATAAAATGTCTATAACACTTTCTGGTTGTCAAAGTTTGAAACATGCTAATGTGTTTGATGAACTATGTGAATACACTGTGAAGGTCTTTAGTGTTGAAGATTATGGATTAACCTCTGAATCAGTGGAGTTGACTCATTTTCTTGCCAAAGTACTCCAACCTTAATTTTCTCAAACGGTATACCAGGGATACCAGTGAAAGTGCACTGTGATCTACTGGTCTTCATGACAAAAAAAAACAAAAAACTCATCATTCTCCATGTGTATTTTCCATCAGATTCACTTTTTAAAGAAATTAGGATGGAGGAAAAATCGAGTCATCCAATCAAATGTCCTAGACCTGAAACCCCACTGCGGATGATGTAACACAGTCTTGAGGTTCCTGGTGCTTTTGTCCAACCCAAAGAGATCAAGCTAAGAGGTGACATCGAGCCTAACTCTGGTCAATGACATCAATATGACTCTCATTACAGTAGCATTCCTGTATGTGATGCAGTGCCATCTAAGGGCCCGAAGATCACGGGCATCCAGTATGGTTTTCCGGCCTTGACCCTTATGCACAGAGATTGTTCCAGATTCTCTGAATCTTTGGATGATATTATGCACTGTAGATGATAACTTCAAACTCTTTGCAATTTTTCTCTGATATTGCTCCACTATTTTTCGCCGCAGCATTGGGGGAATTGGTGATCCTCTGCCCATCTTGACTTCTGAGAGACACTGCCACTCTGAGAGGCTCTTTTTAGTCAATATTAAAGTATATAATATTGTCAATAAACAAACAATATACAGCTAATAAAATAGTAATGAATAGTACAATTAAATAATAGTATACAAACCCGATTCCAAAAAAGTTGGTACACTGTACAAATTGTGAATAAAAAAGGAATGCAATAATTTACAAATCTCATAAACTTATATTTTATTCACAATAGAATATAGATAACATATAAAATTTTGAAAGTGAGACATTTTGAAATGTCATTTTGGATTCATGAGAGCTACACATTTTTGTGTTTTAGCAAGGCGGTCTGTGTTGCAAGTTGGTTAATGAAGATACTTGGATACTTGCCAGGTTACATTAGTTTATCCAGTGTAAAACCTGGACACCGCCACACAAATGTGGCTTTTTGTTAATGACTGTCCTGATTTAACACAGAGTAACAGCTTACCAGTTACAAAAGACAGTCCTTCATAGGCAATTCTAGTTGCATTTTTCAATTAATTTCCTAAATTATCCTTTGACTATGTTCTGGCCCACCATCTAGTGGCGAAAATGTTTTTGGCCCGATGCCAAACTTTGCCCCCCTGCAGTACACTGTGACCTATTTTTTTTAGCACATTAGCAATACACTGCTTGAAACTATATCTGATCATAAAGAATGTTGTTTATGTTGCTTTCACAAATAAAATATTATTTTTTATGAACAAATCTAAACTAACATTTCAAATCATATTTTTCACTCGGATTTGATTAATCTCATTGTGTATTCTACGCAGTAATGCACTTTTTGCGTCATGTTACACAATGACGTCATTACGAAATGACATCACAACGTCATTTAGCAACTTTTAGCTACAAATCGACCTGCCTTTAGCAACTTCCCCATTACAATTAGTTGGCAACTTGGCAACACTGCCTACATCAGCGATGAGTGACAGGGCAGAGGGGCACTTCAGGGGCTGGATTCATGCATCTATGCATTAAACTGTATATAGCCTAATACTTTAATCGTGTACGCTCAAGGTCCAAAATGAACACTCGCCGAACTCCAAATGAGATGGGCTATTTTTTTTTTTTACAAAAAGTTACAAAAACGAGTCTGACTCTCAGTCTATCAAAAGCGTATGTATGCTTACCAGGCTAAAGAAAGCTAAATAATTTCTTATAGCCTGTAGGACCAAAATATAGCCTATTTTAATGAAAATGTAATTTAAGTGCTGGTGAGAAATATTTAGGATATTGTAGGTTATTTTTTGTAGCTAAATGCAGACACTTGACGCTTACAAGTGTCTGGAAATGATTAGGCTAATTTCATTGTATGATTCTAATCTAGACCAAACGCAAATCATCCAATCTCTTATTTTATTGCTAGGCTGTATACAGTGTAGCCTAAGTTGGCTACTAATAATAGCCTATGTACAAATAGCGTGATGCTGTAGGCTATAGGGTTGTCTAGAGCTAGCCTACGCCCAGCCCAAATTATTTATGTTGAAAAGTACTTTCGTTTTTCACGTCCGGGACTCCTGTACCTCTTTTGTTTTAACGTGAAACTAGTTCAGTTGAAATAGAATTTTGCGAACGCATGTTCAATACAGCAGTTTTAAAAGGTAAAAAAAAAAAAAAAAAAAAAAAAGTTATAGCTTAAGTAGGGAGGCTGATCGACATATTTTAATTCGCGGATCAAGGTCTGTTGTTCAACAAGATGAGCAGATTTGGTAAGTGAAAGACACGGCGCGATCGGATACTTAGCCTACCAAACTCAAATAGTTTTAAACAAATCTAAATCCATATTTTGTACAATTAAACAATTAACATGTTTATTTTTTATAATAATGAGTTACGAAAACTTTGAAGTAGGCTGCTTGTTTCTCTGTATTGGCTACAAACAACCGTAGCCTAAGATACAAATTCTTATAGGTTAATTCCCTCTTTTCTTTCATGTCCAGAGGCCAATTTTGTTGTTAAGAACGAAGCAACGCTTATTCAAAGGGTTACTTCAGTGATGGCAATAGCAGATGAGCTAAAAAATAAAGACATGATACATGATGAAAAATATGCGGAGATCAAAGCAGAAGGAACCAACCAGGGCAAAATGAGAAAGCTGTTTGAAGCACTGCATTCTGGAGGAGACAGAGTGAAAAATGACTTTTATTATGCGCTGAAACATCATGAACCATTCCTCTTCAAAGACCTGGGTAAGAGAATCTACAGTGGGTATTAATTTGAGATTATAAACTCAAACCTGTATAGGTATATGACCTGTCCTGTGGTTAACAGGTGGTCGTGTGACAACTGAAAACACATGTGAGGTGGACAGCAGTGAGCAGAACCTGCAGGAGAGCATGCGCTAAAGTGATCTGAACAGTAAGTGTCAATTACATGTTATACTGTATTAATATAGGCCTATATGTCAAACACTTATGCTCTGAAATCAAACAATAAAAAACCTTTGTTAAGAATATTTTGCTGGAGATCAAAGCAATTGTTATTATTATTATTATTTTACAGATTGCTGATATTCTGTCCTTGATGCTCATTAAACACTGTGCAAGACTTTACAGACCTAACATGGAAAAAGAGAGAAGATGCAGCCACATGAACATAAAAGAATGTTAAAATGCAGTTAAAGGAACAGTTCACCCAAACAAAAATTCTAATTCTCATCTACTGTCCACCTTGTCAATGAAAATTGACTCTTTTTCTTTCATGAAACACAAAGGTTAATCATATATTTTTAATTTACCAGAATCTGTAGGCTGTTTTATACATTTGAAATGTAGGCTAAAGTTAACTTTGACTTTTTTTACATGGAAGAAAGTGGCATATACAAGCTTTAATTTTTTAGGTATATATATATAAAGTCTTTATATTAATAAAAATGATTTTAAAAAAGAAATAAGGAATGATTTTACAAAGTGCTTGCAAAGTAAATACATTTGAGATTAAACTTTGAAAATCATCCATTAATATACGTCAGTGATGATGTCACAATTTACTCACCTTTGTGTAATTTAGAGCTGCCTTTATACTGTTCATTTCCTTTCACAACACATGAAATAATTATTGTGCATCTGTTTTTACATTCCAGTTAAGGATTCTGTTCTCCTCGATAAATTGATAACTTTGTGAATTTGTTTAAACTTTTCTTTTTATTTCTTAATTGGCATTAAACATTCTTACCTGAAAAATAAATTTGATTATTCTGGACTCTGATTTCATCTCTAGAAGGTTACAAGGTGTCTGATGTTACAGCAGATACTTATGAGCAAGGTTAACCTCAAGCTATGTCTGTATCTGTGTGTGAATGGTTATAATCCTTTGCAGAAGTGAACAAAATAAAAAATACAGATGGCCTTACGGCGTCCCGGAGAGAACACGGGGGCACCGCGATGCGAACGCAAAGGGCACTTTCTGGATCAAAGGGCTCAACCACCATTTCTACATTCAACATTATTTGTTCTTCAGATATTCCTCTTTAAAAGAAAAAAAAACTATCAACTGTATGCAAAGTGACCCACATTTGGGTTTTGACCACTTAAAATGTATAGCCTACAATTGACCATTTTTTAAGCTGGGGACCTCTGGGTAAGTTGGGAATGACAGAGGATTTTATATTTAAATACATCTGGAAAGTCATTGAAAGTAAAGAAGATGTTACTTTAAGGTCATTTTATTGACCATACAGACACTGACTATAGCCACAACCTGATGACAAAACTAAAACAAATCAAGTGACAAAAAAGATTTATCAAATAGAATAGCGAATGTAATCTATTAATAGAGTGGATTGTGAGCGAGAGTAGATTCATTGGAGCTGTTTACAACGGGTAAGTCAGCCAGAAAATTCACACAAATGAAACGTTAAACAACTGCTAGTTTACAAAAATCTGCTTACATTCATATGCAGGCGATCTCGAGAAACTCCCTCTCGCCCCAAAATAACGCCCTTTTTTGTTCCGCAAGAGTCCTCATTCTCCGCAGATCACCTGGACCAATCATATTGTATTTTACCTTAAAACACTTTCGTTTTATTCGATTAAACTCCACTTCCTATACGTGAAACGAAACTTTTAAACGGCATCGACAGGTTTACAAAAAACAGGTTTAAACAATAGCCTAGATTATCATCTGAGTTCGTGTTTTTGGGGTTATCCACAAAATGAGTGAGAACAACCTTGAAGGAGAGCAGCGGGAGCGATCCAAAGGTAGCTCTATCTATTGAGATAAACTAAATTTGTATGTAAATTAATGTTTTTTTTTTTTTTTTTTTTTTTTTTTTTTTAAAGAAATTTGACAACACAAACAAACAAACTATTGGCTAATGGAAGTGCTTGTCAATAATGCTTTAGGACTGCTGAAGAAAACAATTTTGGTATTTTTCATTAATAGAGGGAAGAAAATTTTGACACATCAACATGGCTGATAGACACCAGTCTCAGATGCTGCATGTTCTTCCAATATAGGCTTCCAGAATAATTATGTGTCACTAAACACAAGCTATTTCACTCTGATGTTCAGTTTTGTGGCTCCAAATGTTTGGCTTGTTTGAGAAGTGGACTGTTTGCAAAAGAGTATTTTCATAAAAAGAGATTTAAATAGAAGAGCCTGTGTGTGGGAATCTGTCCTGTACATGTCTTTGGTATTTTTGTGATCTCAGTCATATTTTATAGGTTATCCATTGTATGTTTGGAATTCTATATGTTTACAGTAACACATTGTTTTACATTTTATCATTTATTTTAACACTATAATTTTTATTAAACATGTAAAAACAACAACATCACAGAACTGCATGTTTTCATGTCAGCAAAGGTTGTAGTGTAATAAATTGTATTCATTTTTCACCAGAGGCCAAGTTTGTGGATGATAAAAGAGCAGAGAAATTTTGAAATAGGCTATAGGCTTGTTTCTCTGTATTGGCTACAAATAATCGTAGATACAAATTGATAGGTTAATTCCTTCTTTTATGAATTTAATTTTATGTCCAGAGGCCCAGTTTGTGGATAAGAACGAAGCAGCGCTTATTGAAAGGGTTACTTCAGTGATGCCAATAGCAGATGAGTTAAAAAGTAAGGACATGTTACATGGAGAAAAATATGATGAGATCAGAGCAGAAGTAACCAACCAGCGGAAAATGAGAAAGCTGTTTGAATCATTGAAATCTGGCGACACGGTCAAAATTGCCTTTTATGAATTGCTGGAAAAGCACGAACTACCCCTCTTCAAAGAACTGGGTAAGAGAACAGTTGTCATTTATGAAAGAGATTCATAAGCTCAATAATTCAGTAAAATGTGTAATCTTTGACCTGTACTGTGGTTCATTTTAACAGGGGGTGTCTGCAGGAAACGCAAGCTTGCTGATCCTGAATCCCCAGTACCATGTAAAAGTGAGTTATTGGTAGACATTTTCTTCCTCCTTTTTTATTTGTGAATAACTTATTAAACTGTGCCAATATTGATTTGCCATTTAAAAACATTTTTTGTTAGCAAATCAGGGAAACATGGTAACATAATTTATTTACATATGATAATGATAATTTGCGATCCCATGCTGTACTGATAGTGGGACAATGTCTATCTGCCACAACCAGAGGTGCAAAGAGTACCTGAAAACCATACTTGAGTAAAAGTACTGATACCTTACATCAAAAATGACTCCACTACAAGTTACAAGTATAACCAATTCCAATACGACTTGAGTAAAAGTCTTAAAGTATCTGATTTTAACAGTACTTAAGTATTTTACTCATGCTGAATGTAGGCTCAGAGATGCACTAGTCCTGAGAGACTGCCAGTGAAAATAAGAAACAATTGATTTATAAGATGAGAAATCAAGTTTATTTTCTAAAATCAAAATAAAACTGAACACCTCAATATTGCAATAAATCAAGGTCGACACAACCTTTTAAACTTCTACAAACTCTCAAGTCTCAGTTGAGCTCAAGTGCACAGAAAGGCTATAAGTAAACCAAGATCCTTCAAAACGGTCTTGTCAATATAGTGGATAAATAAAACAATGTTAAGTAAAATTAAATAGTCAAAGTCTACAAAATGTGCTGGTTTGAGCCTCATCACCAGCTGCAGTCATTTCCTCATCTAATAAATCAAACATCTGCGATCAGAAACTACCTGCTAATGCACTCACATTCACGTAAAGTAGCCTTGTTGACAAGTTTTGGGTGAGTCAAGTTAAAATGCACAAGATATAGTACCGTCAATGCCCTTAGATGGCGATATCGCTTCTTTATAGCAGAAACAAACTGCTGCAGAAAAAGTTAGGTGCCGTGAAAAATGTAATTTGTAATTGCATTACTCGTCACAAATGTAGTGGAGTAAAAAGTACATTTACTTGCTCAGAAATGTAGTCAAGTAGAGAGTAAAAGCTGCTAATATCTTTGATACTCAGTACAACTACAAAACGTAGCCAAAAAGATACTGAAGTACAGTAACTAATTACATTTACTCAAGTACTTTACACCTCTGGCCACAACTGTGAAAATGATGTAAAAATACTAAGCTGAAGCATATGCATACATTAAAATATTTGAAAGCAATCAGTACAAAATGTGTCTGTAGGCCTAAAATCTTATGTAGCACATTACAACTGTCCTGGGCTAGTGTTTTAGACAGATAAATGCATCTCATGAAAATAAAAAATCCCATGTTGGATTTATGTAGTACAACAAAAAGCGAAAAAATGGTACATGATATTCCATATAAACATCTGATTATTTTTTTTTTGTCAGGCTAGAAAGCAAGGCAAACAATTTTAGACTCCATTTATGATTATGACAAAAGCTTGTGAACATTTTGTTATTCATACTTGACAGTTATCACATTAAACAAGTCCAACAGTATTCATAATTTTGCTCACAATACATTCATATGTGTAACATGAATGCTTTCTTTTATAAACTGTACATAAAAGTATTTTTCATGTGCAAGGATGGCATCATCAAGACCTGTTCATGTGTCTTCTTTGCCACAGGAGTTAATACTGGGAGTAATGAACAAGACAACCTTAATTTCAACAATGCTAGTACCTCAGCACAAAGACCAGCACCAGCATACACCACTGTGTACAACATAGTTAATGGTAAATTGGGATTTTGCATTTTCTGCTAATTTATTTTGTTTTAGTCTCGTGTAGCCAGACCTTCAGACTGACGGTAGAAGGTCTGGATTCCATGGCAGCTTTCTTGCTTGGACCGCCCAAGAGCCCGTCTGACTGATATGTAAAGCAACCATTACAGTTTGTTTTGTTCAGTGTCATGTTTAGGGGCATGAAATGTAAAGTTCATGTCCCTACAATAACAAATGGGCATGTAAAACTCTTAGACATATTTTAAAATGTCTATACCATGATGTAAAGTTCATGGTATTGACATTTTAAAATATGTCTAAGAGTTTTACATTTGACAAACCAGTGGTTAGTTGTTCATTATATTGTAAGTGCACACTCAAGGGCTAAATTCTTCCATGAGGGGGTTTGGGGTCATGGCGGCTTTGTTTCCAGGCGGACCGTTAAAGAACGCAACACACACGTCTACCTGAAATCCTGTAGAATTCAACCAACCAATGAAACTCCTGAGGTGTTTCCAATTTTGTGTGTCATATGCACATTTAGCCGAAGGTCTGTGGGTCTGAGGCTGAGACTAATTTTGTTTAGTACTTTAATTTTGTTGTTATAATCTTGATAAATGACAAAACAATAATAAACTAATTATGTCATTCATATGTAATGTTACAACCCTATTTCCAGAAAAGTTGGGATATTTTGTAAAATGCAATAAAATTAAGAATCTGTGATTTGTTAGTTCTATTTAGACTTTATTTAACTGACAAAAGTTCAAAGAAAATATTTTCAATGTTTTCACTGACCAACTTAATTGTATTTTGTAAACAAATTTAGATTTTGATGGCTGCAACACAAAATGAAAAGTTTACCACTGTGTCACATCACCTTGCCTTTTAATTACAATTTTTAATCATTTGGGAACTGAGAATACTAATTGTTGCAGTTTTGAAAGTGGAATTTTTGCCTAATCTCACCTGAACAGTACATGGTCATTATTGTCTAATTCTCTTTTTCATGACGGGCCATACATTTCAATAAGAGACAGATCTGCAGCTGCTGGTGGCTAGTCAAGCACATCCATTCTACGGTGTAGAATAGTGTCTTAAACACCAATCTGTTGTAGCACATGCAAAATGAGGCCTGGCATTGTCTTCCTTCCCAGGAAAGATGTCATCTTGATGGCAGTATATGTCTCTGTACAATCCCAGTATACATCTCCACCTCAATGGTACCTTCACACCAGAGGTTGCGTTAACCGAAAATTTTCCGTCATTGACGGAATTTTTTTATCAATGACGGAAAAATCTGAAGGCCGTCCGTCACGGTGACAGATTACACTCAGGGTGATCTACTATAAATTGTAACTGTAATTCACACCCCTGTCCAGTTGGTGGCGAGTGCGCTCCAATGTCGCAGCAGAGCACTGGATCCAGAACAAAAATTAAACTGGCACGAATCTTTTGCTATGCGTTTGATACTGATAACGCACAGGCGAGTACCCAGAAGCTACAACTCTCTATCACGCCACATTAAAGAGCGCCAAAACGGTATTTATTGCTTGAATTTCTTAATGAAATGAACAGAATTTGAAATCTGAGACTTTTATTCCATATCAAAAGCAACACAAAGCATTAAGCCTATTGCGATTTATTGGATGGGAGGCGCACTGTTTAATCAACAACTGAAAACAGCATATAGCCTACCAAGAGATCGACTATATGGTTTACGAATCGATATAATCGCAAAACAGCAAGTAGACATTTTAATTGTTTATTAATAAAGTAATGTCTTCTGAATCAATGTCGGCTGCAAAGATGAAGTTGATATTGACTCTCATCATCTCCTCGTGGATACGCTAGAGAGAGAATGCACTTCATTCGGTTTAGTCTACATAATCAGAGTAGCCCATTTCTTTTCGTTTTGAATTAATTCGTTTTCGTTAAAGTAGGTATTTAAAGCTTTCGGTTTTAAGTTTCGGTTCATTTAGCTGACGCGTTCCAGTTCACGCGCCAGTGATCGCGCCCGCGCCTCCATGTCATGATTATATTGTCTGCTATATTTGCTTCTTATTTATTACATCCAGGCAATTGGTTAATGAAACATTGATTAAAATTAAGATACAATTTTTACAAAACGAAATTCACTTTAAAGAAAGGCTTTCTACAAAATAAAACTTAATGAAGTGTTTAAAATCAATGTCTGACCCTCTCCATGTCTCCGGATATACTGCGCATCTCATGATGCATCTTACTCATGCTGTTAACTTTTCATAATCAAATAGATGAATTTAAAATATAACATAGGACTATTTAAACATAAACATGAAACTACGTTTTCTTTAATGGCTACCAACACGTAGCCTATACAACAGTAACGTTACAGAGAAATTTCACGTGTGAATTACCCGTCATTTTAATTTTCATATTTTAATTATAATAACACAATTAATTGCTTTTATTTTTGTTTAAATGTTATAATAACACATTTAATTGCTTTTATTTGTGAACAAAAATAAAAGCAATTAAATGTGTTATTATAATTAAAATATGAAAATTAAAATGACGGGTAGTAATAGATTATGACGGAATTTTTACGACCCTGTCCGTCAAAATGACTAACGCAACCTCTGCTTCACACATATGCTGTTTGTACTGATGCACACCCATACCATGACCAACATTTGCTTTTTCACCTGGCTGTTGCTGAATAAAGTCTGGATGGTCTCTTTCGTCTTAGGTACTGAGAACTGTTTTTCCATTTTTTTTCCAAAAAACAAGTAGAAACTTGGACTTATCTGATCACAGCACACATTCCCACTGTTTTTTTTTTAAGTATTATTTTGTAAAATATTTTCTGTATAGTGATAACAGTTTTCCAAAGTACTCCCGAGCCCATGTGACTATATACCATGGTTTCTCTTGCAGTGCCATCTGAGGGCTAGAAGGTCATACACATTCAACAGAGGTTTCCTGCCTTTCCTTACACAGACTGAGATTTCTCTTGATTCCCTCAATCAATTCACAATATTATGTATGCTAGATAGTGAACAACCTAAAATTGTTGCAGTCTTGCATTGAGAAATGTAACTTTTGAATTGTTTGACAATTCTCTCATGAAATTTGGCACAAAGTGGTGAGCCATGACCCATCTTTGTTGCAAAGACTGAGATGCTCCTTTTATATCCTTTAATATATATTACAAAATGTCACAACTTTTCTGGAAATTGGGTTGTACACCATACAATTGTGATGTAATTTATGTGCAGACACAACTTAAATGTCATCTTTGTGCTTTATGTTACTGATGCTAGAGAGACCACCTTCTTATAACATGGAAAATATCCGATACTCCATTGTACCCAAAACTGAATGGAAGCCCATCAAGCCCCCTGCACCCAACAAAGAGAAGAATTCCCCAGCTCCCAAGAAAGAGAAGAAGCCCCTTATACCCAAAGTAAAGAATCCCCCTGCACTCAAGAAAGAGAAGAAGCCCCCTGTACCCAAAGTGAAGAAGCCTCCGACACCCAAGAAAAAGAAGAAGCCCCCTGCACCCAAAATAAAAAAGCCCCCTGTACCCAAAGTGAAGAAGCCTCCTGCACCCAAGAAAAATAAGCCCCCTGTACCCAAAATAAAGAAGCCCCCAGTGCCCAAAGTGAAGAAGCCCCCGGCACCCAAGAAAGTGAAGAAGCCAGCAGGACGCAAATGAGGGTATACAAAAAAAAGCAGAGAAAAAAAAATTATGTTTTCTGATTCATTAAAACATTTTACAAAAACTTCAGCATATGTTTTAAAAGCTCAGATACTACATAATTACGAATGCATAGAATTCTATGTTGTTATGCTTGAAATTATCATGCTGATCTTACTGAACTTTAACTTTATTTTTACTAAATGTCTTCTGTCTATGTTACTCAAAGTAAACTTCTTTAAATTAAAAATGTGTTTTCAATGTTTCAAGTTTTTGTTGAGTCAGGGTAAGTGACATGGCTGAACAAAGTGAATAAATACAATGCAGAAAGGTCCCTTTATGCACTCCATATAGCTAATATGAGACTGACAATAATATTCCTAAGAGTCTGCATGGATTGTGCGACTTTTATATTGAAGTATATGCGCGAGACATCACTGCCGTTGTCAGAGCGCGATCAGACCTCACGAATCGAGTGATGAACGCAGTTGGACATAGTGGTGTATTAGAGGTAAAAAATGATATAAATACTGTTCGGTTTCTCGCACAAACCGATCGTTTCGTGTCTAAGGACATCAATGTGTTGTCACGAGCCGCAGGGTTTAATTTGGATTTGTCTGTCCTGTTTTATTTACTCTTATATTCCAAGTTCCCGCTGACTTGCATTATACCACTGACAGACGGCAGCGGTTGCAGTTAAAATCATAAATTGTGTTCTACTGAAGAAACAAAGACACCTACATCTTGGATGCGCTGGGGGTAAGCAGATAAACATCAAATTTTCATTTTTGGGTGAACTATTCCTTTAAGAATGTGAATGCAGTTGCAGACAAACTGCTTCAGAAACAAATAATTAATGAAGAAATATATTCTGAAATCACACATCCTAATTCAACCAAAGAAGAAAGCATGAGAAAGATCGGTAACGCTTTAAATTACAGCCCAGAAAGTACTGCATAATTACAATGTATTTAAAGTGTAACTTCCGGTAATTATAGTGTACCTATAAAGTAAGTACATGTAAGTATGGGGGAACAATATGTAAAGTCTTGGGAATAAAAGGGTAACAATAACAAATTATTTATAGTTTAAGTATTTTAGAACGGTACTTACTATTATGATAGACAACAATCTTACGTTTAGGAGCAATTTAGTGAGAACATACACTGCACAACTTTTTGTAATAATAGTGTACAAATATATAAAGCCTTTTTAAATATATTTACAGGGTAGGCTACATATCAGTGCATTTTTTTTTTATTGCAAAAGTGCACTGATTAAAGCGGCACTATGTAACTTTTTTGCGAGCTAGTACATCATGAATCCGTGTTTTTGTTTTATCCTGAATCACTACGGTACACCTATAATAGGTGTTTATATTCTGACTATTTTAGACCGGTCGGGTTGGCACTGCTGCGGAGTAGCCCAGCACGTTTTTAAAACATTCTTTCACAAACTATTTTTATTATTGTCTATATTATTCTACAATTGATATTACATTGTATTTGCTATTATTATTATTATTATTATTATTATTATTATTATTATAATACCAATACTATTATATTATACCACTTGAGATTATCAATCTATTATAGTTATGCTGTTATTATTGTCTATATTCTGTAAATGATACTACATATTCTATTGCTATTATTATTATAGTATTATTATACTATATGCTATTATCAATATATTATTATGATATTATATTATTGTACTTATACTATTATATAATTGTAGTTCATTACTATTTTATTGGCTGTATACTGTTTGTTTATTGACAATATTATATACTTTATTATTGACTATATTATTATATTATATACTACATAAACTATTTCTTATATATAGTGTATAACAAACTATTTACTATTATCACTTTATCTTTATCACTTTATCATTGCACTGTAGTTGTATCATATAATATGGATCCATCAGTTATCTTTGTTGTTGTATGTTTTGGAGTATCTATCTGTAAATATCTGTATCATTTTAATGTTATAAAAATACAGAAAGCAGCCTGTGTGATTTGTATTTGATGATTTGTTTCATTTTATCAATGGTGGTCAATTCTAAGCTCAAGAAAAGCTAAAATTGGGTTAAAGATAGAAATTGTCTTTTACACAGTAAGAAAACTTTATTTCATTTAATGTGAAAATTATTATAGATTTTAAGTAACTAGAACTTTTTGTACACTATGTACATTATAAACCATGTGAAATAAACCATGAAATCAGATGACTCATTGACATATCACAGCAACAGTCCAAAGAGGCCAATAGGGCGTCTAGTGTTTATTATAATGTCAGGTTCAAATGACAATAGAGACTGGTCTAGAATAAACGTAAAATATATGAAAAATATAGTGTTTTTTTTTTTTTTTTTTTAATGAAACATTAAGACATGTTAAACAGTGAACCACCCCTTTAATAAATAGGTGAATGTAATTTAAACCAACAAGTGCAGAGAGAAATGCATTTATATATTTTATATATTTCATTATTATATTGCTGAAAAGATCAGAAGTTCATGTACATTGTAAAAATGTTTATATTAAGAGGGGGATACAATGTACATCAACCTCTCGATCTAGGAAATTTTTTTGTTTTATACGTATGTTTTAAAGGGATAGTTCACCCAAAAATGAAAATTTGATGTTTATCTGCTTACCCCCAGGGCATCCAAGATGTAGGTGACTTTGTTTCTTCAGTAGAACACAAATGATGATTTTTAACTCCAACCACTGCCTTCTGTCAGTCGTATAATACATGGCAATGGTAACAAAATCTATGAGAGTCAAAAAAAACATGCACAGACAAATCCAAATTAAACTCTGCGGCTCATGACGACACATTGATGTCCTAAGACACGAAATGATCGTTATACACCACTATGTCCATCTGCCTTGAGCGCGCTCTCGGCATCTGGTGCGTGAGGTGTGTATGCGCTCTGGCGTAGTTTACGAAAGTGCCAGAAGTGATTTTTTGTGGGTATATGTCACTCATTGTTTACACAGTGCACAAACATTGTAGGTGCGACGGCTAATCAAAATGGTACTTGCGCTTATCCGGATTGTTCAAACTGACTTAAAACTAAAAGATTACGTTCTCTCGCGCGAACTCATTCAGGAGTGGTGACTTTCGTATTTCCAACTTCTGAGCCTGCTTGCCTGAAGTTATGGTTGATTGCTCTTCGGCTGGATATCAACACACCCATTAACGTACTAAAGTTGTTGAGGGTCTGCAGCGATCATTTTTCCCCTGATAATTTACATACCCAGGAGAGGATCACGTACGACTGAAACCATCAGCTGTGCCAATGGTTTTTCCACATCCAACTGAGGTAGCCTATGTGAACAAGATCTTTATATGTGTCCGTTTTATTTGTAAAGCTGCCCTTACGAAAAGTAACAAAATAAAATGAAGTTTTGATGTAATAAAAACATGTTTTTTAGTGATTTACTTCCATTTGTGTAACAACTGTTGTACTACAGGCACCATGTTTAAACTACGCCAGAGCACATACACACCTCATGTGCGCTCAAGGCAGTTGGACATAGTGGTGTATTAGAGGTAAAAAATTATATAAATACTGTTCGGTTTCTCACACAAACCGATCGTTTCGTGTCTTAGGACATCAATGTGTTGTCACGCAGGGTTTAATTTGGATTTATCTGTGCATGTTTTTTTTTACTCTCATAGATTTTGTACTATTGACACGCATTATACGACTGACAGACGGCAACAGTTGGAGTTAAAAATCATCATTTGTGTTCTACTGAAGAAACAAAGACACCTACATCTTGGATGCCCTGGGGGTAAGCAGATCAACAACAAATTTTCATATTTGGGTGAACTATCCCTTTAAAGGATCACGCACGCTGCCTGTAATTAAAAGGAGCATGAGAAAGGTTTTAAGCATATTTTATTTATTTTATGTCAACACACACACACACACACACACACACACACATATTCAAAATCATCAATTGTCAATAGCAGAATTGTGTAGTTATGGCATCTATTAGTAGGGACAATCTTCGGAAGTCAAACCTTCAGTCTTTGGACACGCCCATTTTGCCCACGTCTTAAGAATACCATTTCTGGAAACACCCAGAGACTGAACACATTTTGCAGGGAGTGCCTTACCGGGATTTACTAAGTATTTAAGAATAAAGCTTAGCTGCAATGGTTGACTTTGACAGTGTTTAGGCAGTTGTTTGTTTTGCTGTGTGCATTTGTGTTCACAGAAAAATGGCAGACGTCGGTATGTCATGGCTTGAGGATCAGTTCAACTGTTCAGTCTGTCTGGATCTACTGAAGGATCCAGTGATCTTTCCCTGTGGACACAGTTACTGTATGAGCTGTATTACAGGCTGCTGGGATCAGGATGATCAGAAGGGAGTTTACAGCTGCCCTCAATGCAAACAGACCTTCACTCCAAGACCTGTTTTAGGTAAAAACACCATGCTGGCTGAAGTGCTGGAGAAACTCAAGAAGACAAAACTACATGCTACTCGCCCTGTTTGGTGTGAGTGTGACGTCTGTACTTGGGATAAAAACAAAGCCATCAAGTTTTGTCTGGTGTGTCGGATCTCTTTTTGCCAAAATCACCTCAAAGAACATGACCGTTTCTTTCAAAGACACAGAATGACAGATGTCACGGGACGACTGCAGGAGATGATCTGCTCTCAACATGATAAACCGCTGGAATATTTTTGTCATACTGACCAGCAGTATATCTGTTATCTGTGTATAATGGATGAGCATAAAAACCATGAGACTGTATCAGCTGCAGCAGAGAGGAGTGAGAAACTGGTATGTGCTGAATGTGGATAATGATCTGAACACCTGAACATGTTGTTTCTCATTCATTTTTGATCGCTTTTATCATATTAAAACTATTATCTTCTACAATATTTCTAGAAGTTTAGTCTATGGCTGATTATTATTATTATTATTATTTATTTATTTATTTATTTATTTATTTATTTATTTATTTATTTATTTATTTATTTTTGCTCACTGTCCATAAATTTGGATGTCTTTGTCATAGCTGATTATAACCTACATTGTTCCACACAATTCCGTCATGATATCCAGCACAAAAAGAAGGGGGTCATGCGTTGTTATGCAGCTTCAGCTGACGTGGTGAGTTTTGAAAAGAGCTGAAAGCACCATTGAAGAACTACTCCAGTCAGTCAGTGAGAAATCCAGTGCTGGGCCACTTTAGTTCATTTGAACCCCACTGGAAACAGGCTGCCTTTCACTGAGTGAAAGGACTTAGTATAATAGTTAATTTATGTTTAATGTATGATATTCCAAATGGTTTGTATTGTATGCATTAATGTATCTCTGAAGCAGATTGTCTTTGTGAATGTATTTTTTCTTCATGTAGTGTTTTGGGCCTCTCATTTTCCCTTTTGGACCAGACTCACCGAGCACCACTGTCAATTATCCCCTCTCTTCTGATGCACAAGCATCTTCCTCTCAGCCAAAAGAGAAACTAGATAGATGGCAAATAGAGAAGATATATGGAAAGGGTAAAGTTGTTATTGTTTTTTTTTTATATATTTAGAAAGGAGTCTTGTATTGTACAATACTATGTTAAAGGGTTAGTTCACCCAAAAATTAAAATTCTGTCATTTATTACTTGCCCTCATGCCGTTCCACACCCGTAAGACCTTCGTTAATCTTCGGAACACAAATTAAGATATTTTAGTTGAAATCCGAAAATCCGGAGCAATGACATTTCCTCTCTCAAGATCCATAAAGGCACTAAAAACATATTTAAATCGGTTCATGTGAGTACAGTGGTTCAATATTAATATTATAAAGCAACGAGAATATTTTTGGTGCGCCAAAAAAAAACAAAATAATGACTTATATAGTGATGGTCAATTTCAAAACACTGCTTCAGAAAACATCGGAGCATTGTGAATCAGCGTGTCGAATCTGCAGTTCAGAGCGCCAAAGTCACGTGATTTCAGCAGTTTGGCGGGTTTGACCCGCGATCTGAATCATGATTCGATACACTGATTCATTACGCTCCGAAGCTTCCTGAAGCAGTGTTTTGAAATCGGCCATTACTAAATAAGTTGTTATTTTGTTTTTTTGCCGCACCAAAAATATTCTTGTCGCTTTATAATATTAATATTGAACCACTGTACTCACATGAACTGATTTAAATATGTTTTTAGTACATTAATGGATCTTGAGAGAGGAAATGTCATTGCTCCCTATGGAGGCCTCACGGAGCCATCGGATTTCAACTAAAATATCCTAATTTGTGTTCCAAAGATTAACGAAGGTCTTACATGTGTGGAACGACATGAGGGTAAGTAATAAATGACAGAATTTTCATTTTTGGGTGAACTAACCCTTTAAAACACACAATAAGGCTGCACAGTTCACAAATAACTACACAAATAACTAGTCATGAAAGTGTCAGTTACAGCATTTCATTTTAGGTCTGTTGTTGTTGCATCAGATTTTTCTATTCACAAAGCATGTCTAGCATTGTTGCATGGAAAGGGATTGTGCAAGATATGCACTCAACAACTTCCTCATTCTACTTAATACGCCACAGGGGTTTTCAGTAACAACATTCAGCACACCTATTTTCCTTGTTGTATTTTTTTTTCATGTAGATTGGAGCAGCATGAATCTTCAGTACAGGAAGACAGTTATTGACAGATGCAACTTTGTGACAGAATATAACCCTCCATCTAATGAACGTGTGGAACTGGCTGACCGTTACACTGAACCAGTGATCATTCAGAGGAGCAAAGAGCAGAATGAGAAATACTGTCATGAATATATGAAGTCTGCTCAAGCTTCTGGAGCAAAAACATCATCTCAGCTGTTATCAAATGACAAGAACCACAGCATCAGAATAGACCAGCTGTTCAGTCCTGACAGTGATGGAAACACACCGAAAACTGTGATTCTCAGTGGAGATTCTGGAAGAGGTAAATCCTTCACATTACAGAAGATCATGTTGGACTGGGCTTCTGGAGAACTTTACTCTGAAATATTTGATCTAGTTTTTCTGTTGAAGTGTGAAGAGCTGAAGTGTGTTTCTGATGTGAAAAGCTTGATTGATCTCTTGAGCTGCAGTAGCAGTTTAACATCAGATCAGATCTCAGAGATACTAGAGTTAACACCAGAGAAAGTCCTCTTCCTCATTGATGGAATGGATGAGTATGAGTCTTGTTCACTCATTCATTTCGTTCCTTCACACAGTAATCCATCCAAGAGAGCATCATCTATGGTCATTCTTAGGAACCTGTTGAGGGGTGTTCTGCTGCCAGAATCATTCATGCTTGTAACTATGAGATCTATAGCTGATGATACAGTCATGAATCTCATTGAGGGGCCTCGGCGTTTCACTGAGATCATGGGTTTCTCTGAGAGAGGGGTGCAGGAGTACTTCCACAAGTTCTTTCAGGATGAGCAACTCTTTAAGAAAACATATGAGAGTGTGAAGACAAATGAAGGCCTCATGACTACCTGCTCTGTGCCTTTGCTGTGTTGGATGGTATGTTTTTGTCTGAAGAAATACTCAACTGATAGTCAGGTTATGGTGAAAAAACTAAAGACAACCACCTCCATATATGTGCACTTTGTGTCCGCTCTACTGGAGCATCATGGCCAGAGTAAATATGTCCTCACCACGCTGAGGAATCTGGGTCAGCTGGCACAAAGAGGAATACAAAATCAGCAAGTGTTTTTTGATGAAAAGGATGTGGCAGAGACTGGCTTAGTTGCCTCCAAGTGTCTGTTCTTGTATAAAGATTATGTTAATGGACAGAAAAACCAGAACCAGTTTTCAAGTTCATGCACTTCAGCTTTCAGTGGTTTTTCGCTGCTCTTTGGGTCCTGCTTGATGAAGAAGTGTCTTGGTGGAAAGTCAGTGAGCTGTTGAACTTGATGGGCTCAGCTATAGTTGAATGCCTATCTCTTGAAAGAAGATCAAATCCCATCCCATCAGTTTTGCTGTTCTTCTATGGTCTCTTAAATGAGGAGGTGATCAGCTCACTTTTAAAAAAAATCAAATTAACTGTCTCTAACACCATAAAACTGAGGAAAAGAAAACTGAAGAAAACACTGAAGCAAAGAATTCTTACAATGACAACATGGCATGGATGTGAACTATATGTTCTCCAATGTCTGTATGAGCTCCAAAATCTGGGGTTTGAAAGGAAAGTTCTGGAAGCTCACAGCTTCATGGATCTGTCCAACATTTCCCTGAGGAGCACAGACTGTTGGGTGCTGCTGTACTGTCTTCAGTGCTGTCCACACATCAGAGAACTGAACCTCATGTACTGTGATTTAACAGCTGATAAACTCAAGATTCTTCAGCCAGCACTCTGTATGTGTGAGACTCTGAGGTCAGTGTGATGCATGGAGAAACTCTTGAAGATTGAAATGTAATTATTTAGTGAAACTCCCTAAAATACAAATGCAGAATATTTTTACTTATATTGTGACTTGCAAGTGTTTTTGTGGTATATGGGTCAGTGACATGGTGGCAACAAAATATCACCGTTTTGATTTTTTAATTGACTTTTTTTTTTTTTTTTACATTAAATAAGAACATTTGCTGAAATTTTCAAAAATTATATGAAATCAACATGAGATCTCTATGCAGAAGTATTTTAAACTATCTACTACTAAATAGATTTCTTCTTTATCTTGGACATCTTATTTGACATTGACCTAAATATCATATATCATATCATAAATTCATTTAAATTCTAAATTAATTTTGTTTTTGGTTCAAGGTTGTCAGTGAAAAACCTTCCAGAAGTTGGAGATTTGATCCAGATTCTTGGAGAATCAAAAATCTTGAAAGAACTGAAGTAATTTTAATAAACACATAATTCCAATACAGTCATATGTATAAATAAATGTTTTAAATTGTAATTATTAAATTTAATAATTTGAAGAGTTATCTGGTCCTATGACTTGGTAGAGTTCAAGAGGATGAATACAGCACTGAGAGTCCCAGATGGACGCTTGATCTGTCAGTGACTTCTGGAGAAATCTTGTAAGAAAATATTGCACATAAATTATAATCTTTCTTATCAAGAATAATTATATATACTTATATAATTTATGTTATGGAACACAAAAGATATCCGTCATAGTGAGTGTATGTTGCTGTTATCAAATGTTCCTCTGTCTGTTTCAGGTTGTCTTTGAGCTCCTCAGAGAAGAATCCATCATTTCCAGCAGTCTTAAACATCAGTCTTACTTGTTCACACTCAGAGATAACCAACACTGACTGGACACTCTTCTTACAGACACTCAGCAAAGCAGGAAAACTAGCAGAAGAGTAAGAAAATGTTAATTTTGGCATATATCATCAGTAGCTTTACTGTTATAAAACAACAACAACAACAAAACATGTTGTGGTCATATTTTTGTAGAAATATTTTGTTGTGGAACATATTTTTGCAGCTCTTCAGCTCTTGAGGATCATGTCAGTTTGCTGCTGTCTTCATTTCACTCTGTGGGTTTGAAGAAGTTGGATCTGAAGGTGTTCAGTCTGAATGAGAGCTGGGCTTCTGGGATCATTTCCCTCATCCAGACCTGCACCAGTCTACAGGAGATCAGGTAAGAGCATTTGCTGTTATCTATGAAATTTATTTCTGTCATGTTGTGATACCAGGTACAGTGGCCCTAAAAAGTTAGATGCTTAAGTCACACTTTAGTGGACAGTTGTGTTTGCATTTGATATCAAACTGTAAGACTGGAAGTTTACACTATTTTGAACCAATAATCGGAATAAAAAGCCTTTGAAGGATGATGTGCATAATTCAGTCATCTGACTCCAGTATAATTATTCTGACTCCATTAAAGTTGTTATTATTCTTAAATAATCACTTTAGCTTTTAAAAAAAATACAGCTTTGAACTTTATCAGTGTTAAAAGGAAAGATTCTCCAAGTCTGCAGGCAAAGTTATTTATTAAGTTACATGTTTAAATATATAGACAGTAGAATGGACAACATACTGTGTAGAAAAACTTAGCTGTAACCATCACTGCTGTGCAGAAGAGGCAGGAGTAAAAGCCTTTCTTCTAGTCTGAAGTTACTCACTAGTGTGCACGAGTGGTAGATCAGCAGTTACCTTTCCTTCTTATACCTTGAGCAAAGCATTGTGAAACATGAGTGGAATACAAACACCAAAACCAACTGACAGGAAATAAAAAGATAAGGCAAAAGGGTTGTGATCAAGAGGGGAGAAAAGCATTGATATATTCTCCTCAATGCATGTTTAAGCAATAGTTCCTATATTGTAAATTAATATCTCTATTAGGTTTACCACAATTCTCCACATTTTATCATTATCATCTCTGTTCTTTAGGCTGAACATCTCTGCTGAACCTTCTGAGATGAATCTTCACTGTCAGACTTGTGTTCACATTGTTGGTAGAGATCAGTGGGTTCAGGTGGAGCCGTCAGTCTGTACAGATGAAGGAGGGTCAAAGTTCAGGATCAGCACTCAGGCGGGTCGATTCGAGTGCAGCAGGACCAGAATGCGATGGGTCTGTTTTGGTGACGTCACTCTCCAGTACCGTCCAGTGAATGGACATTTCCTCAGTGCAGAGCTGGAGAGGCTTCAGTGTGAGCGAATTGGTCCAGTGATTGATGTGACCGTGATCTCAGGGAAACTGGAGGAGGCCCATCTGCCTCATTACATCTGTTTAGCAGAGTCTCACCCCACTCTCAAAGATGCTGTGAAGCTCCTCAGCAAAAGAGATGAAGGAATATCTTTACAGTCTGTAGAGTTGACCCGTTATCATGCTAAAATACTCCAACCATCCTTCTCTCTTACAACTCTAATTATAAGCTGGATCATGAAGTGGGAAGCACACTGCAATCTTCTTCTCTACATGCGCTGTAAAGATCCTCTCATTCTTCACATCTACTTTTTTCCAGTGAATGACACTTGTTCAAAAGAGAAAGTTGAGCAGAATGAAAAATCAAGCCATCTGATCAGCCATCCCAGACCTAACAGACCATTTCGGATGAAAACACCACACCTTCTTGAGGTTCCTGGTGCTTCTGTTCATCCTGTAGAGGGGATTTCATTTACAACAGATGTTGATCCAAACTTCTTTAAGGTCAAACAGCTTCAGGATGGTGACGTACAAATGAATCTTATCAGAGAGGAGGACAAGAAGTCCGTGTGGACTGCCACAATATGGAAAGATGAACTTGAACAGTTAAATCAAAAGAAAATACAAGATGAGCCGCAACTGAATTCTGAGATTGATAAAGCTACATTTTTTGATAAACACAGATTGGCTCTAATTCAAAGGGTTAAAAATGTGAAGAGCATTGCAGATAAACTGCGTGAGCAGAGAATAATTCATGAGGAATTATATTCTGAAATCACACATTGTAATTTAAGCAGTCAGGATAGTATGAGAAAGATCTGTTACACAGTGAATTCAAGTGGTGTCACTGCAAAAGCTCAATTCATCTTGATTCTTCAGGAAGAAGAGCCCTACCTCTCTGAAGAACTGATGCGTTCAGATTCTTAATCATTGTCTTGGTGAATATATTGCTGGAGTTGGGGAACTGCATAAATGAACAGCCAGGAAATTAAATGATAAAATCTTGTCACTGTTTAATGCTATAATAAATTGATTTGTGAACTGAATTGAAATATTAATTGAAAAAAAAAAACATTACCAAATTAACTCAAGATGACTCATTTATTTAAGTATTTGTTAAAACTAAATAAATTCATTATTGAAGATAAAGAAAACATTGAAATGGTCAGTTTGAACTTCTGGACTGCTTAAATATATTTTGTCATCTGATAAGGACATTGAATAAGGTAAATGGATTTTTTTTTTTTTTTTTTTTGTACAGATTTTATTTCTATATAGCTGAGCCGAGTCCTAAATAAATGTTGCTGTATCATCTAGATTGACATTATATTGTTTAGTTATATTAGTAGTTTATCCACTTCTTTTGTAAACTGAATTTTGACATTGCAAAATATATAAATAATAAACACAATGCTATTTTATTCTATTATTTTTATTTTTATTTTTTGAACGTGCCTCAAATTGTGGCAACAAGTCCGTTGTGGTACAACGCAACAGAAAATGAACAGACAAAACCTTTTGAGTCTGATTATAGGCTAAAGCACAGACAGTTTGATTAAAATATTAATGTAATGTGCACTTTGGAAACATCTGTTTACAAATACTGTCATACTCTCATAATTTCTTTACAAAGAACAATAATTTCTGTTATTTTTCCACTAAATTATGAGATCTTTTTAAAAAATAATTTAATGAGGGAGCCTGCTGTTATTTATATTTATAAAATAAACAAGAGTTCTATTTTTTCGAACATCTGCACAATTGCAAATGTGACTGATTTAATACAGCAGTTCAATAAATAACAGACAGACAGTGGTGGATAGGATTTTTTTTTTTTAAGCAGGGGCCACAATGGGGCCACCCTTTACAAAGATGCAAAGTTTAACGTTCAAGGGCCAATGTGTATGATCTACATGCATATTTTTCTGTCCAAGTGCATTATTTACTTTTAAAATAATTTGATAAATTCATGACATATATCACTTTATTCTATAAAATCTATTTAGTTAAAATTCATTTTTAGTATTTATAATATATTATTTTATGTTTTGTTATCTTAAACCCGCAAAATGACAGGTGGTGCAACTGTCCAAACAAATGAAAAGGCTAAGAAAACTATTTTAAATGGTGTTTAAAAAAAAAAAAAAAAAAAAAAAAAACGAAATACTATGGCATCATTTTAAGTTTGAAACCTTTTGTCCAGCAATTTTATTCTCAAATTTCACAACTGCAAACATGGCTCTTTTATTATGAAATTAGAAGGTAATAACAGTAAACATGGCAATGCATCATCCAGAGGAGAATGAAAAAGGCTTGCAGATCTCTCTCAGATACTGGTAAAAACTGCTAATTTCAAGTTTGTGTAGGCTAGTTCACTTTCCATGTCAGGTGGTACAACTTACAGGAGCTATACAACAATTTGGTTGTACCCCAGAGTCTATGGTTGTACCGCCTGACATAAAACCAGTCAAAAAATGAATTTAAACACCCTAATACCTTTTATGAGTCTATCTTGTACTTTCTGCGTGAGGGCGCCCTCTGGCTTCGACTATGGATTAAAACATAGCCTACTTTACCGAAATAATCAAATTCAGTTATAATTAAAATGTGAAACAGTAACCTGGAACTTTATCGTGAAAGCGCCAACAGTTTCATCCTTATCGCAGTGCAAGACACTGCCCTCTATGTTTCATAATTTAAATTTCAGTGAATTATTCATAACAACTATAGCCTACGTTTATTTTCAACCAAACTTTTTAAAACACGTTTAACATAAGCGTCTTTATCTTACTTGAATTTTAAATTAAATTTTTTCTACCTGTCGATAATTCTCAAAGAATTCTTCCATTCTCCCACTCGCACCTGTTTTAAAGTTAAACTGCACGCACTTACTTAAGCGGAAGGCTTTGTAAAGTAGGTTCAGCAGCGTTTAGAGCACCTACTTTATTATTCAACTGAACTGTGAACGTTTACACGGGTTCAATATAGGCTACTTGGAGTGAATTCAGGTTGATTGAGACACTTTTCCCACTTCATCTCAATGGCAAAAAGTGTCCCAGTCTGTTGCCAATTTAGCAATTTTGTTGCTAGATTTAGCTACTTCTCAGACTAACCCTAGCAACTTTTTTTCAAAGAGCACTTAGCAACAAATTTAGCTATTTTTACAATTTATTTGGCAACTTTTAACAACTTTTGTAAAGTGCCTCAAACAATAAAAAGGCACATATTTATATCTAAATTACACAAAAAGAGGAAACCATAGCTAGCCAGCCAAGCAGCACATCATCCTGGAGAGAGCTGAAGAAAGATGGAGTGGGGGCCTAACAGTACACACATTATATGTAAATTAAGTTGCTAGTTGCAATTGTTCAATAATAATTGATCATTTATGATGGCATGTTAATTTGTTCCTATAAATACAAAGTTCAGTCATGAAACTCTAACTGAGCGCTGATTGGTTCTTTCTATGCCATGGCATCAGCCAATCAGAAGTAATTCCATATCCACACAACCATATATATCGTACCCTAGCCTGCAATCGACAAGCTCCGCAATGTGAAGTGCTGTTATCCCTCCTCCTCCCCAGCGCCACCTGTAGAGATCTGCTACGGGGGTTCTACCATTCTTGCAGCAGCCTTTTCCTTGTTGTTTTATTTGATGAAGCTAAACAATTTGTATTTGCTCAGCAGCAACAGCAGCAGCAGCAGTAACTGCAGCAGCGTAGCAGATCTCGTACGCCAAAATCAAGCCATGTATACTTCATACCCCATGCCAATAAAAGCTGGTTGAATTTAATCCACTCCGAGAGTTGTCATGATTGAATTGTAGTTCAGTTAGGTAGCCTAGCCTACACTGTAAGAAAAAATATGTCGAAAAATGGAAAAGGTACTGGTAGTTGTACCCGTAACCCTGTAAACACAAAATGTAATGCCTAATTTAAACCCTCACATTAACACAGTCACTGTGCCCTAGCACACTAACAATACACTGCTTAAAATTATAATTGCTCAGAATGTGTAGTTTTGATGAGAAAATACACAAAATGTAATTGTTCAAAAATGTATAACTTCAATAATTCAATGTTGTATTTAAAGATAAAATTATCTGAACATAAAGAATGTTGTACATTACTTTTACAAATAAAATGTTAATACTATTTTTTTTTACGAACAAATCTAAACTAACATTTCAAATCATATTTTTCACTCGGATTTGATTAATCTCATTGTGTATTCTACGCAGTAATGCATTTTTTGCGTCATGATTACACAATGACGTCATCACGAAATTACATCACAACGTCATTTAGCAACTTTTAGCAACAAATCGACCTGCCTTTAGCAACTTCCCCTGACAATTAGTTGGCAACTTGGCAACACTGCCTACATCAGTGATGAGTGACAGGGCAGGGGCACCTCAGGGGCAGGATTCCCGCATCTATGCATTAAACTGTATATAATACGCTTTAATCGTGCACGCTCAAGGTCTAAAATGAACACTCGCTGAACTCCAAATGAGATGGGCTATTTTTTTTACAAAAAGTTACAAAAACGAGTCTGAGTCTATCAAAAGCGTATGTATGCCTACCAGGCTAAAGAAAGCTAAATAATTTTTTTATAGCCTGTAGGACCAAAATATAGCCTATTTTAATGAAAATGTAATTTAAGTGCTGGTGAGAAATATTTAGGATATTATAGGTCATATTTTGTAGCTAAATGCAGACACTTGACGCTTACAAGTGAATGAAACTCCGCCTACATGTCTGTAAATGATTAGGCTAGTTTAAAAAAACATTGCATGATTCTAATCTAGACCAAACGCCAAAAGACCATCCAATCTCTTATTTTATTGCTAGGCTGTATAGGCCTACACAGTGTAGCCTAAGTTGGCTACTAATATGTACAAATAGCGTGATGCTGTATGGTCTTATAGTATATAGGCCTACGCACAGCCCAAGTTCATTTATGTTGAAAAATACTTTCGTTTTTCACGTCCGGGACTCCTGCACCTCTTTTATTTTTATTTTTTTTTAAATGTGAAACTTCAGTTGAAATAGAATTTTGCGAACGCGTGTTTGATACAGCAGTTTTAAAAAGTAAAAAAAAAAAAAAAAAAATCCAAAAGTTATAAAGCCTAAGTACCCATAGGGAGGCTAATCGGCATATTTTAATTCGCGGATCAAGGTCTGTTGTTCAACAAGATGAGCAGCTTTGGTAAGTGAAAGACATGGCACGATCTGTACTTAGCCGATATCAAATTCAAATAGTTTCAAAACAAATCTAATTCCCTATTTTGTACAATTAAACAATTAATCTGTTATTTTTTTTATAATAATGAGTTACGAAAACTTTGAAATAGGCTATAGGCTTGTTTCTCTGATTGGCTAAAAACAACCGTAGCCTAAGCTACACATTGCTGGAGGTTAATACCTTCTTTTATGTCCAGAGGCCCAGTTTGTGGAGAGGAACCGGGCAGCGCTTATTCAAAGGGTTTCTTCAGTGATGGCAATAGCAGATGAGCTCAAAAATAAAGACATGATACATGATGAAACATATTCAGAGATCAGAGCAGAAAAAACCAACCCGAGCAAAATGAGAGAGCTCTTTGAAGCACTGCATTCTGGAGGAGACAGAGTGAAAAATTACTTTTATTATGCGCTGGAACATCATGAACCATTCCTCTTCAAAGACCTGGGTAAGAGAATCTACAGTGGGTATTAATTTGAGATTATAAACTCAAACCTGTATGTAGTCTAATATAACCTGTCCTGTCCTGTGGTTGATGGTAACAGTGGCGCCTGCAGCTGTATGCACTGTGCGTACCATGAGAGGGCGCTAATTAATGCCGTTTTTATTTTTTACATAGGGCTAATTTTTAAATTGATTATTAAAACATATCTGCGTACACTCATAAGAGAGCAAGAGAGAATGAGAATAAATAAAGGTGTGCGTTTGTCTGTTGTAAAGTCAAACGTGTGTATGTGCGTCCATGGGTGGGCGTGGGGCATATGGGAAAAAAGAAACCTGTTGGCTAGTTTGGTTTTTGTTGTTTTTTACACACATGAAAAATGACGTTACAGGAAAGTTATTGTTTAAAAACAGGCTCAAAATGAGTAAACGCTCTCTAAAACAGCTAAATTTCGACTGAAACATTTGCAAAAAGGCCTAAAACTATTGAGTAGGGAATGGAGAAATTAAGCCTCTTAAATCTTTGAAGCTTTTCTCTAAATGTTTCGGGAAAGGTTTCAAAGCATCAAGAGTGTCGAAAACAGTGCCATCATGTAGCAGGTAAAATTTACAGCACCCATAAACTTGAGTGCGCAATTCCGTTGTTCCCTTTCGATACTTCACTTGTACTGCGTATGGGGAAAGTCTCCTTTTTCCCCGTTACTGAAGCCTTTCTCAATAACGCAGTGTAACTGCACCGTCATTGGTTCACTCATAGACAAGTTGTTGAACCAATGGCGGCGCGGCATAGCTGAGCGGCCTATGGCGACAAAGCGCGCGAATATTCCCGCCGAAATGGGTGGGGTTTTGGGCTATATAAGCAGGCGTTTTACCATAGGATTTCAGTTCTCTCTCCTTCAGCACGACTTCACATCTCTTCGCTGATCTCCAGCTGAAGCCTTCGCCGCCTGGGAAGAAGCTGACTGGAAGACGCTCTCGCCGCCATTGAAGAGGCCCCCGCAGCGGACTGTTGAGCTCGCCGGACTAGAAAGCGCTTGCGCCCTCATCGACTGCTGCCTCGAGCACCGTCTTGAGCCGCCCGCTTCCCGCTTTCGGCCGCCTGCCAGCGTGTCTCCTGCCGCCATCCGGCGCATCTATCATCTATAATCTCCTTCCTCCCGCGAGCCAGCCAGGAAGAGACCGCGGGGTAGAGCAGTCCAGCGCCTGGAGTTGGATGAGCCAGCCCAGCTCCCGCTTGCCTCACCCTTTCCCCCGAAGTCCCCCAGACCTGCGTCCCTCCCGCGCAACCTCGTCTCTTTCTGCGGTTTCCGAGGATGCGAGACGATGACTCTGTGTCTCGTGGCTTCTGAGATGGAGGAATGGGCGGCTGAGGAGAGCCCAATTACCATCGCTGGAGACCCGGGATGGATGCCGAGCTGCGTCTCTCCCGGATGGGCTGGTGTTGGATGCCCAATTACCAGCTCACGGGATGGATGCCGGCATCCTCTCCCAGCTCTCCGCCCCACCTGAAGAGCCGACGCGTAGCAGATTGGATGAGATTGGACGTCGCCAGGCCCCTAGAGGGCTTTCCCCCGCGTTTCACCGCAGCAGCTCAGAAGTCGTCCCAGGCCATGCGACACTTCCTGCCAAAGCGCTCCAGCTCTACCTCTGCTTCCAGCTGCCTCAGGACTGCGCCGGCTCAGCAGAACAAGTCTGCTCCCTCTACCACCCAGGCAGCTCCAGCCCTGAAGGAACAGCGCTGCCGAGCCCGACCCACTAGGCGCTCCTCCTTCCTCAGGACAGGCAGCGGCAGGCCCCCCGGCCTAAGATAGAGCTGGACCCGAGGCCTCCCAAGTCTTCCTGATCCCAGGGGAGAAAAGAGGAAGGGGTTAAGTCCTGCCAAGGCCAGACCGCCCCCAAAGCTCTCTCGTTCTCTTTCCCCTCTGCCCCGTTCAGTTCCGGGCATGGGAACCAGTTTGTGTGTTCTGCGACCAGGGTCCATTGCTGTTGCGCCCACTCAAAATGCTGTTATTATGGCGAACACAATAAATATTTTACATTCTCAAAGAAAGAGCAATTTTCCTCTCCCACACTCGCCGGCGTACGGACCCTGTTCTAGGCGGTCCGCCGCCTGGCACCATTCAATCCCTTGCTTTACGGGCCGAGGCCTGGCAGGCCATCCCCGGAGTGTCAAAGTGGGTTCTGGGGATAATATCTCAAGGCTGCTCGCTCCAGTTTGCTCGGCAGACCCCTGCGCTTTGGCGGCGTACTTCCCACTTCAATAAACACGGACGACGCTCATGTCCTCTGATCAGAAGTGATGTCTCTGCTGGAGAAAGGGGCTATAGAAATAGTGCCCCCCTCAGAGAGCGAGTCAGGCTTTTACAACTGCTACTTCCTTGTCCCCAAAAAAGATCTTGGACCTCAGAATTCTGAGGTACTACTTTCCCTCATGAGACGGAAGTTCAAAATGTTAACGCTGAAACAGATCCTCATGCAGATTTGCCCCGGGGACTGGTTCTGTTTGCTGGACCTGAAAGATGCATACTTTCACATCCAGATAGCCCCCCACCACAGGCGATTCTTGAGATTCGCATTCGAGGGAGTGGCTTATCAGTACACGGTCCTTCCTGTTCAGGCTGTCCCTAGCTCCTCGCACTTTTACCAAGTGATTGAACGCGGCTCTTTCCCCTCTGAGACAGATGGGAATCCGAGTTCTCAATTATCTCGACGACTGGCTCATTCTAGCCCAATCTCGAGCTGAGCTAGAATACCACAGATCCGTGATACTCAGCCACTTGGAGTGCCTGGGTCTCAGGGTCAATTTTGCCAAGCGCTCACTGCTCCCCAGCCAGCATATAACGTTCCTGGGTGCAGTTCTCGACTCAGCCCGTATGACGGCTGTAGTCTCACCAGAGCAGCTCGCAGCTTCAGTCAGGAACAAAGCCTGTCTC
Source organism: Megalobrama amblycephala (assembly GCF_018812025.1). Taxonomy (NCBI): domain Eukaryota; kingdom Metazoa; phylum Chordata; class Actinopteri; order Cypriniformes; family Xenocyprididae; genus Megalobrama; species Megalobrama amblycephala. The sequence continues at coordinate 7,873,274 of NC_063060.1, read as the reverse complement.
CCTCTGAAGTTTTTCCAGAGGATGTTAGGGCTGATGGCTTCCGCCTTCCCGGTTCTGCAGCTCAGCCTTCGGTGCGGCCGCCTGCGTCTCAGGGTCAATCGAGCCTGTTTGACAGCTCTGAAAACCTGGACGACCCCACTTGGTTCAGTCAAGGAATACCTCTACAGGCGGTGTCCAGAAGGACCGTGCTCTGGGCAGGCCGGCCTTCGGCTCGTGGTCTCACGAGGAGAGCCATCTGCACATCAACTGCCTCGAGATGCTGGCAGTGATTCGAGCCCTTCAGGCATTCCAGGCACACCTGACAGGACGCCACGTCTTAGTCCAGTCGGACAGCATGACAGTGGTGTCTTACATAAATCACCAGGGCGGTCTTTCATCCAGCCACTTATGTGCTCTGGTGACACGTCTCCTGGAATTGGCACTACCGAGGTTTCAGTCGCTCAAGGCGACTCATATACCCGGGAGGACGAACTTGGGAGCAGACATGCTATCTCGGAGCAACGTCCCCTCAGACAAGTGGATGCTCCACCCACAGACAGTTCTCAGAATTTGGGAGTTCTTCGGGAAGGCAGAGGTAGACCTCTTCGCCTCGAAGAGACAACTCTCACTGCCCAATTTATTTTTCGAAAGAGGACGATGCGCTGGCCCACGCCTGGCCCAGCGCTCTCCTGTATGCTTTTCCCCCGATCGCTCTGATCCCTCAAGTCATCAGGCGAGTCGAGGAAGACAAACACAGAGTCCTCCTGGTGGCCCCGCTCTGGAGGAGCCAAGTTTGGTCCTCGGAGCTGTTCAGGCTTTCCACGAAAGCCCACGTGGCCAATTCCCCTGAGACGGGACCTCCTCTCTCAGGCGTACAGGACGATCTGGCACCCTCAGCCAGAACTTTGGGCTCTACACCTTTGGTCCCTCGATGGGAGCCTGCTAACCTCCCAGGGGACGTGCTAAATACCATTTCTCATGCGAAGAGCGCCGTCCACAAGATGCCTTTACACCCCGAAATGGTCTGTCTTTGTTGGCTGGTGCTCTGCACGCAACATAGACCCTGTGGAGTGTGACATATCACCAATACTGTCTTTTCTCCAGGAAGCGTTTGGATATGGGTCGCGCCCCCTCAACGCTCAAAGTTTACGTAAGCAGCCATTGCAGCGTTTCATGCTCCTATCGCTGGCCAGTCAGTGGGACGAAACAACCTTATGGTGCATTTCTTGAGAGGTTCTAGGCAATTAAATCCTCCTCGCCCTCTCACCGTCCCTACCTGGGACCTCTCTCTGGTCCTCAGGGCTCTCAAAGGGCCTCCCTTTGAGCCGCTGCGTTCAGCTGGACCTCAGGCCCCTGGCACTCAAAACCGCTCTGCTGCTTGCACTAGCATCGGTTAAGCGTGTTGGCGACTTGCAGGCTCTCTCTGTGAATCCTGCGTGCTTCGAGTTTGGGCCTAACGACTCCAAAGTCGTTCTAAAACCATAGGCATGGCTACGTCCCTAAGGTGCTCTCGACTCCGTTCAGAGCACAGGTCATTTCCCTCTCAGCGCTTCCTCCTTCATCGGACGAATGAGAGTTGGAATTACTCTGCCCCGTCAGGGCATTGAGGACCTACACTGAGCGATCTCAGCCTTTCCGGCAATCTGATCAGCTCTTTGTCTGCTTTGGAGGCCACACCAAGCGGATGGCAGTCTCTAAGCAGCATCTTTCGCGTTGGATAGTCGACGCTATTGCTCTTTGTTACTCCTCTATGGGCCAGAACTGCCCCATAGGAGTTAGAGCCCACTCCACTAGAGGAATGTCTTCCTCTTGGGCCTGGTCCAGTGGAGTTTCCATTAAAGACATCTGTGAGGCGGCTGGCTGGTCTTTCGTCCACTTTTGTAAGATTTTATAATTTGGATATCCCGACCTTACAAAGCTCGGGTCCTGTCGGTATGATCCCGCGGCCTCTACTGAGCTCCGCTTCATGCCATTCCAGGAGTTAACTCCTTGTTGCAAGTGTAACATGGGTTCGGCGGCTTCGGCCTTCTCACTTGTCCGCTGGTTCCCTATCGGTTCCCAAGACAAGTCCAGTCGTTCCCTGCCGTGGCACGGCGCGGTTGAATTCGTTCCCCATACGCAGTACGAGTGAAGTATCGAAAGGGAACGTACTCGGTTACTAACGTAACCTCGGTTCCCTGAGATATGGAACGAGTACTGCGATACATGCCGTGCCACGAGGCTGCGGCTTCAGTGTCGTCGCTTCAGTCGAATGACCTCAAATCCTATGGTGAAACGCCTGCTTATATAGCCCCATAGATATATACACTAGATGTCGCCTTGGGGTTCTACGCATGCGTCAAAACCGCCGCCATCTTGGAACAGGGGTCTTAGGGTCATAGGAAGTAGCTAGGTAACGCTGCAATCTCCGCCTGTACTTTGAATTCATGGACGATGCCGGACTTTTGTGCTGCGTATGGATGTTCAAACAAAAGAAATCTAAAAACCAGACAGCAAGGGATTACATTTCACAAGTGAGAATGTGTTTTATGATATTGAATGTTACGAAATTATATTTCTGGTTACGTTGGTTTGTTTCAGTCCTTGGTTAACGACCGCAGCTAATCCATGCTAGTTACCCATTAGTTTTTGACAGTTTGCGTGGCAGGGGCAGCTGCCACTGAGACCTGTCACTCGACCCGTCACCGCTAGTGGCAGCTGCCACTCGACCTGTCACCGCTATATGCGCCTGCCCCGCGACCTGCCACGGATAAACACGCCTGCCCCGCGACCTGTATGCGGTCACGCCATCTATGCTTAAAATGTATTGCGCGTATACATGAGGTTGCGTGGTAGGTGTTAAAGTGTCGGTAGAAATATTTTTAAAATTCATAAAAAATAAATAAAATGTTTACTGCAAACTTAACCTGATTCTTGTTATACATGTTCCCAATTAAGTACAACTGCGGTGACTATCATGTTGTTTTACTGTTTTATTCTTTAATAATTATATGTCAAAGTCATAGACTACCTCACTATACAGACAGATTTTAAAAATTCATAAAAAATATGAAATCAAATTGTTTTCTACAAACTCCACCTGGTTCTTGTTCTAGATCTCCCCAAGTGGTGATTTTCATGTTGTTTTTCTATTTTATTCTTTAATAATTATATGTAAGTAGCGATAGTTCATTTGAAGTTTACTCAAGTGGAAGAATGCTACTAATAAACTTAGGCCTACTAGCACTATGCATTATATTTTTTAAAAAGTAGATTATCTTAATATCAAAACCTTAAATTTTCTCTGCACTCAATGATAAATACATGTCTGACCGTTGTAACGAATCCCCCAAAAAAACCTAGAAAATCGCATTCATGACGATTTATGGTGATTTTATTTCCGTTAGACCTTTGCCTACATTGACGCTGATGCATTAAAGAGGAAGGCTCCCCTGTTCCAAGATGGCGGCCAAGGCGACATCTAGTGTATATATCTATGACATACTTCATCCTGGCCGTGATAAACATCACACATTCACTTACCACTTGCTCCATTTCTGTAAATCCGTTTTTATGAATGAATGATGACTTATAGCTGTTGCTCTAGTCTTCGTAAACAGCCGTTAGCGGCACCTGCTGGTGAGGTCGACTAACAGCAGATGGAGATTATGCATCGGTACTCTACTGCTTTTCCTGCAGCTCCCGGATGTGAAATGTTGAATTTTCTGCCGAATTTGAACCACTGAATTTGTGGAAGTGAATTTGAAAAGCGAAATAAAATGGACAGAAAATTGCTAGTTGAATTTTATAGGTTGTATTTTAAACAGAATGAATATTTTGGAAGTGAAATCTGAAAGGTGAAAATAAATTATTGAATTTTTAATAATGAAAATGTGTGTGAAATATTTTTAATTGAAATATTCACAGCTTAAATATACGACCATGTTGAATTTCAGCCCATAAAAATGCAAGCCTTAAAAATACAATGCATCTAAATTAGGGCTGTCAAAATAACGCGTTAATTTCGATTAATTAATCTGAGAAAAAATAACGCGTTAAAAAAATTAACGCAGATTAATCTATTCCGTATAGAGTGCCCCAGGGATGACGCGTTTTTGTAGGCCAACCCGGAAGTTAGTGGCGCACGGGTTCCCTCGACTGAAAGCCTATTCATTTTTCCCATAGACTTTTGGAAAATCACAGAACATAAGCTCTGTGTTTAACAAAGGGTTATGACACTTACACGTTTTGTCTATCAAGATAATCTTTACAAGTTAACACAACATTTATAGAAGCCTAAATAAAGTCGTCAGATATAAAAGGCTAACAGTAGGCTATAAACGGACTACAGCAAACCATGGTCGCGGATCAACGTCGTCACCACCAAGCTTCCTCAAACTTTATTTAGAAAACAACTCTATTTAAAAACATGCTCACTGATTATGATCTGCTCTGTGTATGAATACTTATCCACTTTTTCATGAGAAATGCTGTCCAAATGTCCTGTTTATCATGATGACGTCTAAAGTCCCCGCCAAAGGAAGTAGTCCCTTTTAGCAATTTGTTAGCAACCGCCGATTTTAAGACACAGTAAAAGTTTAAAAAATCACAAGTGGGTTATAACTGGTGTGTTTTGTGTCATAGATCAAAACGTGAAAGTATTTAGAGGCTTTGTTAACCACAGACCTTATTTCAGGCGATTTAGCAAAAACCCACTCAAAAAACCCATAGACTTTACGGCGTTGGAACCGGAAGTCCTAAAATGCTAACTCGCTTCCGGGTTTTGCCTACAAAAATGCGTCATCCCTGGGGCACTCTATTGACATTTGAACCTGGAGCCGTTCTCGTGCGCGCGAGCTCTCTGTCTTCAAAGTAAGCACCGTCTTTGCACTCTCTCTACCTCACACATAATAATCTAAATCAACTGACACAATGCTAAAAGTTCGTAGCCTAAGACCGAATCCATGTTTCACGAGGCGCATTCAGAGAATGTTTTTCCTGAATAACCGCTGGGTGTGAATAGTGCTCAAAAGAACGTCACCTCATCTTCTCAGGCGCCCTGCACGTGCAGCTGACATAAATCACACTTTCAGTAAACAAAAAGAAAATCCTATCCAGTGGTGAAGTGTTTTCTGTGTTGACAAATCTTTTGCGATATCCTAATAACAGTCGCGATTCGCACGCAACACGTCAACGTCCGCTAATGTCCAATTCGCGACCTAATGACTCATTTGAACAGATTCATTTTAATGAATCATGACAACAACTGATTCTTCCACACGGTCTATAATGAATCATTTACTCAAACAACTCTGAAGTGAGAACATAAGTGTGCTTACTCCATTTAGCAAGAGTGGTTAGTAAAATTAGCCTTAATAATCCACAGTATTTTCAGGTTTAAATGACAATGTGTAGTATATATCCCAGCTAACAATTTTTGGTTCCCAGAAACCTATAAAATCAGTTAGTTTAGACTGGAGTGAGGTGAAACCAGAACAAAGCAAGTTGTTGTTAGCTAGGTGCATTCAATTGTATATGGTAGAATATTAATTAATAATATAATTTAACTTCTAAATGCTACTTTTTAATACTTTTCAGGTTTAGCAAAAAAGCATCTTCTCTTACAAAGCTATAAAATCTTTTTTTTTTTTTTTTTTTTTTTTTTTTTTTTTTGCAAAGAGTGCAAGAAAGAATTACAGTGAGACTGACAGGTACTTTATTGTCAGTATCGGGCTCGTAGATCTCGTGGGTAGGGCACTTTTTACTGTTTGTGTGGATGACCATGTCTGTCACCACCGAAGACCATTTTTGACCAGGGAAAAACTCTGCATTGATTAATTATGAATTGAAATATTTAATACTTTCACAGCAAAAATTATGTATGCAATTAATTTAGATTAATTAATGACAGAGTATGTAATTAATTAGATTAAAATTTTTTAATCGATTGACAGCCCTAATCTAAATGCAAACACACACAGCAAATTGCCCAGTGTTCATTTAACTCCGTAAGTGTACATTTTACACTTCTCTGGTGTATATATAGGTCCCACCAGCCTGGTGTTTAAGTAACACTTTCAAAAGTGTTGAATATATACCCCTCGACAGTGTACATTGTTTTACACCAAAAGTGTACAATATACTCTAGTGTACACTGTGTATTACTCTCTGCAAGAGTGTATTATACACCAATTCAAAAGGTTATTTTTTTTACACTGAAAGTGTACAAAGATTAATTGTGCTTTTAGCACTCTCGAATTAAAGAACATTTCTAAATTTCCAAATGTTCACCATTTTGCATTGTATATATATATATATATATATATATATATATATATATATATATATATATATATATATATATATATATATAAACAGATCACAAAAAACAAAAAAACAAACAAACAAAAAAATAAAACTTTCAAACCAATGGGATTTATTTTCTCAGATTCAACAGGCCACAAAGAAATACAACTCATGTTGTGTTTACAAACACAATTAGTACAGCATGCATAAAAACAGTGTAACAGCATTAAAAGAATAAATCACTTAGATTTTTATGTATGAATTACGGTCATTTGTGCAATTTCATATTACTGAATGACAATATACACACTTAAATACGTGTATTGCATTGTATTAAAATATTAAAAGTACAATCTACAAGGAATAGACAAATTCGACCTGAGCACTGAAGCACTCTGGAAAAATTCTGGAAAAAGTGCTTTAAAGGGATAGTTCACCCAAAAATGAAAATTTGATGTTTATCTGCTTACCCCAGGGCATCCAAGATGTAGATGACTTTGTTTCTTCAGTAGAACACAAATGATGATTTTTAACTCCAACCACTGCCGTCTGTCAGTCAAATTATGCGATTGAATGGGAACACCAACAATAAGAGTCAAATAAACATGCACAGACAAATCCAAATTAAACCCTGCAGCTCGTGACGACACATTGATGTCCTAAGACCGAAACGATCGGTTTGTGCGAGAAACCGAACAGTATTTATACCATATTTTCCCACTAAAACACCACTATGTCCAACTTAACGCACTCTGACAACGGCAGTGATGTCTAGCACTCATTGAAGTATATGCGCGAGACATCACTGCCGTTGTCAGAGCACGATTAGACCTCACTAAGCGAATGCTGAACGCAGTTGGACATAGTGGTGTTTTAGAGGTAAAAAAATGGTATAAATACTGTTCGGTTTCTCGCACAAACCGATCGTTTCGTGTCTTAGGACATCAATGTGACATCACGAGCCGCAGGGTTTAATTTGGATTTGTCTGTGCATGTTTATTTGACTCTTATTGTTGGTGTTCCCATTCAATCGCATAATTTGACTGACAGACGGCAGTGGTTGGAGTTAAAAATCATCATCTGTGTTCTACTGAAGAAACAAAGTCACCTACATCTTGGATGCGCTGGGGGCAAGAAGATAAACATCAAATTTTCTTTTTTGGGTGAACTATCCCTTTAAAACATGTAACGGAACAATATAAAGGTCACTTTGCTGAAATTCGTACAATATTTTAAGGTCAAAATGTCAATTTGCAGTTTTAAAAGAACAATTAAATACATAAAAAAAAAAAAAAAACTATTTAAATTTGTATAACTATAAATTTCAGTCATTTGTGCAATTTCATATTACTGAATGACAACATATACACTTAAACGTGTGTTGTATTAAAATGATAAAAGTACAAACTACAAAGAACAGACAAATTCGAAGACCTGAGCACTGAAGCACTCTGGGAAAAGCTCTAAAAAGTGCTTTATAGTAAAACATGTAACGGAACAATATAAAAGGTCATTTTGCTGAAATGTGTACGATGTTTGAAGGTCAAAAGGCTTAAAGAAACAAGGTTTCAACATTCAAAGGGGAAACTGTCCTGCAAAGCCCCTCTTGGACTTAAAATGAGTGAAGATGTTCAACAAAACAGAGAGAGGACTTAGCCATGCAGGGAATGAGCCGCTCATCCACAGAAATGTAGTAGTCATGGATGCTACTCTTCAAAGTGCCAACTGCCAAGATGTAGGGTTGTGCTGTGTTGATCCAAGGACTTCTTCAAAACTGTAACAAGACTGAAAACAGAAAAAAAAACTACACATTAACAAACATTCTTGGCATGACATGCAGTTCTACATAACATTAAGAGTAAGCATACCTTGTAAAATCTTACTACATGATCCAAAGCTTCATGCACACTGATCTCGACAAACTTCTTATTTCCGCAAGAAGGTGGTGGCAGGAGATAGACCAGCAATAACAGGGAAAACATATCACTGTCCAAGTCTAAATTCAAAAAAGAAAACGCAAACCATAACAAATCTATATAATCATATACCAATATACATAAGCTATTTTATATACAGATAAAATGATTATCCTTGCAGTTCATAATGAACTGCCTGTACCTCCTTGACTGGTGTTGCAGTGTTCTGCAGACTGAATTAGACAACTCAAAAGTAGTGAATGGGTGAGGTTTTTGGATTCTTGAATGACTTTTTGCTTCAGAGTAGAGTCCCACTTCTCCAGAAGTTTAGATGCATTCTCCACTCCAAATAGTAACTCAAAGTCTTGAAGCACCTAAAGTTGTATACAGTGAAAAAGAAAAGAAGTGATAATTATATGGCATGCCAATCTAAGAAAACAACATTGACATTTTAGTAGGATTGCGACGAGCTTGCAACCCCACAAGTTCATTGGCAAGTGACACGTATATAGCAAAAGCACATACCTCCTTAGCTTCTTGCAAATGGTCATCAGAACGAGCTATTTTAGGTGGGAAGAAAGGACCATCGCTGTCTGATGGCTGTGTGTCTGATGATGATGCAACTGAATGAAGTGACGGTGTATCGGTCTCATTTGAAGATGCATAGCTTGTGTATGCAGGAGAGTCTTAAAGTCAAGTAGAAAATTAGAACAAAAGAATATACACACATATATATATACATATACATAATTACATCTTTTCATACCTGCTACAGCCACAGCATCAACTACCATCCAAAGAGTGTGTCACGATCACAGTCTGTTCCTGTTCACTCCGGACTCCATTTCCCATAATCCTCCCTGTCAGTCACATGCACTCACTCCACCAATCACCTGTTGCCACATACAGCCATGCACACTCCACACTAATCACCACACCCAGCTGATACTCATTACCAGGACTATAAAGGACTCACACACACACCACCTCACCGCGAAGTCTTGATTCCTAGTGACAATTCCGAGCGTACCTTGTATCCTGTCTGCCTGTGTTTGATCTTGCCTGTTCCTTCGTTACAGAAGACTTCGCCGCGCCAGGTAACACGCACAAAATGGCGGCTACCATCACAACAGCAACAGTTCATGTCCCCACTGATCGCCCAGAGCAACGTCACGCCTTCGCTGATCGCCCAGAGCAACGTCACGTCTTCGCTGATCACCCAGAGCAACGCTACGTCTCCGCTGATCGCCCAGAGCAACGTCACGCCTTCGCTGATCGCCCAGAGCAACGTCACGCCTTCGCTGATCGCCCAGAGCAACGTCACGCCTTCGCTGATCGCCCAGAGCAACGTCACGCCTTCGCTGATCGCCCAGAGCAACGTCACGCCTTCGCTGATCGCCCAGAGCAACGTCACGCCTTCGCTGATCACCCAGAGCAACGTCACGTCACCGCTGATCGCTCAGAGCAAAGTCACGTCGCTGCTGATCACCCAGAGTCACGTCACGTCTCTAGATCAGTCCGGGAGCGGAGAGGGTTGCGTTCCAGTATGGCTGATCCCCCACTGACTACGGTCCGAGCAGCTGGCATCCCCAAGTCCTCGCCGGCCGCTTCGCTCTCAAACCAGTCGGCCGCTACGCTCTCAAGCCCGCCGGCCGCTACGCTCTCAAGCCCGGCGGCCGCTTCGCTTTCAAGTTCATCAGTTTCAACGCTCTCAAGTTCATCAGTTTCAACGCTCTCAAGTCCGTCAGTTTCAACGCTCTCAAGTCCGTCAGTTTCAACGCTCTCAAGTCCGTCAGTTTCAACGCTCTCAAGTCCGTCAGTTTCAACGCTCTCAAGTCCGTCAGTTTCAACGTTCTGAAGTCCGTCAGTTTCAACGCTCTCAAGTCCGTCAGTTTCAACGCTCTCAAGTTCACCGGTTGCTATGGACTCAAGCGCTCTGGACGCGATGGACAAAATGGCTGCTTTGCCAGTGCCCACGGGCAAGATGGCCGCCCCTGCGGTGCTGAAGGTTGTAGGGGGCGTTCCAGCCACTGAGTCCGCTCCAGAGACCGCTCCAGCTGGTGAACTTGAGAGTCACTCTCAGAGGAGGAGGAGGAGGAGGAAGAAGAAGACGTCCTCCTCTCCTCAAGACGCAGACGCCCTTCAAGAGGCCGCTGTGGGCCTGGAGACCACTCCAGAGGTCTCTCCTGCTCCGCCCAAGCGTCATGCTCTACCAGCACCGCCTAAGCGTCTTGCCCTGCTGGCGCCTACTGAGCTCCTCGCTCTGCCGGTGCCACCTGTGCTTCTTGCCCTGCCGGCGCCACCTGTGCTTCTCGCCCTGCCGGCGCCACCTGGGCTCCTCGCCTTGCCGGCGCCACCTGAGCTCCTCGCCCTGCCGGCTTCACCCACACGCCTGGCCCTGCCAGCGCCACCCAAGCTCCCTGCGCTGCCAGCACCACTCAGGCGTCTTGCCCTGCCGGCTTCACCCACACGCCTGGCCCTGCCGGCGCCACCCGAACTCCTTGCCCACGAACCTGCGAAGAGCCCCGCTGAAATCCCCAAGAACTTTTTGGGGGGGGGCAGTGTACCTGAGGGTGGGGAGCTTGTGGGTGGGGACCCTGCTCAACCATGGCCTTTAAGGGCCCCTGAACTACTATGGCCATTCATGGACTGTAGGCCACTAGGGCCATGTATGGACTCTGACCTGCCGTGGCTGCCCAAGACGCCTGACCTGCCGTGGCTGGCCAAGCCACCTGACCTGCCGTGGCTGTCCGAGCCGCCTGACCTGCCGTGGCCGTCCAAGCCATGCCATGCACACTCCACACTAATCACCACACCCAGCTGATACTCATTACCAGGACTATAAAGGACTCACACACACACACCACCTCACCGCGAAGTCTTGATTCCTAGTGACAATTCCGAGCGTACCTTGTATCCTGTCTGCCTGTGTTTGATCTTGCCTGTTCCTGTGTATTGACCCGTTGCTGCCTGTCCTGACCCTTGCTGTTATACTGTTCTGTGAATGATATCCGCCTGCCTCGATCTACTGCCTGTGCCCTGACTACGATTCTGCCTAACCCTCTGCTGTACCTGTTTGCTCCTGATTGACCCTGCCTGTATGACCACGCTTACTTTAATAAAATGCTGCATTTGGATCTTACCATGAGTCCCGAATCGTTACAGAGTGTCAGCCTTTTGCTCAATTATGTCAGCAAAAACATCTTCATCTACTTCTGTTCCAGTCTCGTCAGCTAAATAAACCTTATGATCTGTGGAGATGTCAAACTTCTGCTTGACAGGAAAGACAAAATGGAAATTAAAGAACATCCATCATGCAAAAAATTAGGCCTGCACGATATATCGCATGAGATTGTCATGCGCATTTCGTCAGTAAAGCCGGTTCCCTGATTACTGCTAAATCGCCATCACCTGCTTTCAAATGGAGCGGCATTTAATAGACAGAGCCGTAGATCACTGACAAGCCACGCAATATCGCGTTCATATCGCAGATGAATCGCCTTCGATAATGAACGTGATATTGCGTAGCTTGTCAGTGAACTACGGCTCTGTCTATTAAATGCCGCTCCATTTGAAAGCAGGTGATGGCGATTTAGCAGTAATCAGGGAACCGGCTTTACTGATGAAATGCGCGTGACAATCGCATGCGATATATCGTGCTGCCCTACAAAAAAAAAAAAAAAACTTAACCATTTCCATCAAATTCAGATTTTTCTGTGATTTTGAAATTGACAGAATGTACAGCAATTGACAAAATTCCTGAATCTGATCTGGGGCAGTTACTTTTTAGTAACCTAACCTACCCACGTGTAAGAGGTGACAAAAAGAAATGAATATAGAATAAAAGTTTTTTTTTTTTTGTTTAAAAGCAGTGTTTCTGCTTTTACATTACAATTGTTCTTTCATATTATATATTCCTAAAAGAAAATATCCTTGAGCATCAAAGTGGGGAAAGACTTAAAAGATTTGTTATTAACAATGAAATGCATACAAACCATATTACAATTATTAGCCAGATATCACCATTCAGGAGCACTTACCATCCTTGATTACAGAATCATAAGATGATCCAGTAAGCTTTATGTACTTTCTGTGATGTTGGCACTGCACTTTAAACAGCATACTGTTGATGTTTTGCTTCAAAACAAAAAGATACATTTAAAAAAGCATTCCTATATTAAACTAGGCATATAAATTAAAAATGTGTGGAGCACTGTCTTTTTATCAGAAATTAATTTAAGCAGAAATGATGCTTACTGTGGTGCTTAATGCTTAGGGGTGTAACGGTACACAAAATACATGGTTTTTAAGTCACATTTCAGTGCAATTTCAGTACAGTTAGGGGAAACTTAAAACGTAAATTTGATTGTCTTTTAAATTTTAACTTCGTAAAAATCAACAGTTCACATATTCAATTTGAAACAGTATAAACCATAATTTTATTTAACAAAACAAACATAATTAGGATTGTAAGTCTTACCTGTGTCTTGATCTTGCACTGATTTGAGAAAAGACCATAACTGTGTGTCAAGCGCGGTGTTTCAAATGGCCAACAACATGATGACGGAAATGTCCCGTATGTAAAATAAGCACCGAACCAGCGTAGATCTTTGCGCCAAAGTTTCTACACAAATTGAAATTATTCGATTAAAAAACAGCCTACGACCATATGAAATAATCTGTTTTCACTAACAATTAAAAATGTAGAAAAATGCAGAATGTTTTAAACAGCTTTAACATTCAATTACGCTGCTTCAGAAATGGGTATCCTCTATAATAACTTTTTAACAAGTATACTTTTACACACCCACCACATATATTCAATAAACGAATGTTCTACATTATTTTTCGGGAGGAGAATTTGCAACACGTTAGAAATATTTCACGTTTTTAAAATGGCGGTGACAACAATACACTATACCAGGGGTTCCCAAACTTTTCAGCCCACGACCCCCAAAATAACGATGCCAGTGACTCGCGACCCCCACTATCCTCGGAGGTGGTTAACGAGTTGTGCACAAAGGCGAACACGCACTAACGCATGTTTCACACATACTCTGCAGTGCGCATTTTTTTCTGTGCCCATATTAACGGATTTCACACTGCACGCGGATGCGGTCCGGCAGTGCGTTCCAGGAGCGGTGCGTCTGCAGCAGTGCAGCGATCATTTACGCGCCGAGTCTATTTTTGCTGTGCTGCACAGCGCTGAATTAAAACGACAGCGCACTGTTCGCATTAAAATAAACATGTATTGACGCGAAAAAACTAGTAATTTCATCATAGATTCATATAGTTCGAAGTCTGTTACACAGTTTAAACACGGCTGCCTCGGGTAAAGCAAGGAAAATAACACCTTACCAGGCATTTAGGTGAACAAGAAGACATAAACAATAGCACTCGCCTCTGAAGGTGGAAAAACAGTTCTTTATGACCTGAGGGATTTATTGTAAAAAGATTTAAAAGGAAAGAAAAGACGAGAGTCGCCTGTTTTTGTCTATTTTAAGTTTTTTTTTTTTTTTTTTTTAACGTTTTTGATTTTAACATAAAGCTTACGTTTAAATGTTTTGCCACTTGCGTGAGCAATATATAAATCTAAAGTATTACTTCAGATAAATATAAAGTAATGAAATGAATAAAACGTTTAAATATAGTGCGTTTAAACGTGACATCTATGAAATATAGTGTAGGCCTATACAAAGAGAATCGCTGTGCTGACAAGCCATATTCAGTAACAACTTTTGGATTTGAAATAAAAATAAGTAAATGTTGTGTTTGTGATACACAGCCATGGATCAGTTGCGCACTGCAAATGCGGCATATGTGAAGCGCGTGCTTCTCCGCTCTCCTCCGCTGCCTCCCTGCGTTTTCTTTTTTGATCGATATTAACCAACGTTTCATTTTGACAAAAATAATATCCAAAGCTTAAAGCCTAAAGAATTACGTGCACATGTCTTAATGTTTAACATGTTGCAGTAAACTGACCTGCTGCAGCTGATGCTGTTGCTACTATGTCATTAATCTGTCATAATCACCTCAGGAGTCACGGCCAAGCGAAAGGAAAATCGAAAGGTTGATGGCTTTTTTATTTGCATGGTTTTTGTTTTTAATTTAACTACTATTTTTAGTATTTTGTGACAATTATTGATAGAATATACTATTTCTAATCGTTTAATTATTTTTTATTTTATTATTATTATTATTTTTTTTTTTTTTGATTTCTGGAAATCATCTCGCGACCCCTTCCTCACTATCTCGCGACCCACCGGGGGGTCGCGACCCCGACTTTGGGAACCACTGCACTATACTGATGAAACTCCTTTCTAAAATAGATTGTCCATCATTTACTAGATTAAAACAAACATAATCAGAATTGTAAGTCTTACCTGTGGTTTTATCTTGTACTGAATAGAGGAAAGACCAGAACTGTGTGCTTGTGCTTCAAGCGCGGTTTCAAATGACCAACACGACGACTGAAATGTCCCGTATGTAAAATAAGCACCGAACCAGTGTAGATCTTCGCGCCCAAAATTCCTATAAAATGCAATTAATCCGATCAAAAAATAAAGCCATATGTATACAATAAATAACGCAGTTCTGATGTTTTGAAATTTCAGATTTCACTAAAAATATAACGTTAATTACAATATACAGCCTGCCAGGCTATTAATGTGACTCACTAAAGCTAGTTTACGTTCCGTTTCACGGAAACAGAACTTGTTAAAATTAACTCTGCATATCAATTAAATATATGTAACGTTAGTTGTATTAAAACAAAATGTTAAAAGTGAAGATTCTAAATCTTACCTTTGTGTTTTGCTTTCAATCGCACGATTCCACCGAAAGAGCCGCCATTTTTTCCAAACAGGGTAGATTGTCAAATGCGGACTGCGTTGTCTCAATTACTTCAAGTTCCCGTATGTACAATTAACACTGGGCATGCGTCTGGAAGCGCAACACCAAAACATCGCACCACTTGGGGGCACCATTCACACAAGCTGGTGTTTATTACAGTAAATGTACACTTTTATTTGAACACTATAACACCATAAGACCTTACACTGAGATTTTAACACCACCGAATTTGCTGTGCAGCTAATGTAATGCATTTTTTTTTCAATTAGTGCAAAAAGCTTTTTATTTCAAAAACATTTGGCATTAAATTACTTCCATATATTAGAGTATCCTACTCTGACATCATGTCGTGTTCTCTAGTTTATAGTGTCAGTAAATAGCACACAAACACCTGTGGACTCTTCACTAGCCTTGCATCTACTCCCCAACAACGCCCCCTCGTGGGCGGAACAGTATTGTTCAAACCATGTAATGCACTATGTAGTTTCACTACATAGAATATCCCAAAAAATTAATGCTATGCCTGACTATTTAAGTGACTATATTCTGATTATAAACTAAGTATTACAGTACTGATGCTCAACACACCAGCAAATGACATCTCACCGGACGTTTTTGAGCTGGCTTATATTGCGGAAGTTCTAAAGGGTGTACATCATCTTCCAGAAGGGGTTAGCGGCTAAATCTAACTGTCCAAACGTTCAGGGCTTGGACACTTTTTTTGTGCACATGTCTCTTACATACAGAACCAGGGAAACTATTTAAATTTCTCAGCAGAGGGAAAAACCGAAACCTGTTTTTGTGTATAAAGCGAAGAAAGTCCTTCACCCCAAGACCTGATATATATAAAACATACTGGCTAAAGTGTTGAAGGACCTCAAGAAGACAAAACAAAAAACTGCTCGTCCTGTTCAGTGTTACGCTGCATCTGGAGTTGTGGAGTGTGGCGTCTGTTTTGAGGACACAGACAAGTCATGTCTGGTGTGTCTGAACCCTTACAAAATCACCTCAAAGAACTCAAACTCAAAGAAAGAAATGACTGTTTCTTTCAAGATGAGAGACACGGTATGAATGTCACTGGACGACTGCAGGAGATGATCCCGGTCCAGGGGGATATGATGGACGAGCACAAAAACAACAAGAGTGTATCAGCTGCAGCAGAGAGTATTGAGGTATGAACTGAAGGTGGATATGGTTGTGTTAGCACCTGAACAACCATGTTGTTTCTCATTATTTTTTTGATAACTTGTTTCATATTAAAACTAATATCTTCTACAATATTTCCAGAAAGTAAAGCAAGTGTAATCTATGGCTGAATTCAGAATAGCATGCTATCTTAGTGCTCTTACTATTTCAGCCTAATATGAGTAGTATGCTGCTATGCTGTTAGGCTATATAGCACAGAATCTGGCTACTCGCAACTAAAACTGCTACCACTATGTGCATTTAAATCCACTGTGAAACAACAAGACAAATGTTTTCCACCTTTAAGATGTGCACAACAACCACCAAAAATTAAACAAAAACTATACTTGCATCCTTTTATTGACGCAAAGCAACATGCATAAAAAGCAAACCTTCTGAGACCTAATTCTCTTGATTTTTTTTTTTAATGACAACAGTACAACAAAAAGATTTACAAACTTAATTTTATTTTGTAAATATAAAAAAAATCTTAATTTTGATGGCTGCAACACAATCCAAAAAAGTTGGAACAGAGGCAAAATAAAAGTAAAAAGATTATAGAATTCCCAAGATTAACCGTTTTGAAAAAGTTCACAATAAGCAGATGAATTGGTAATAGGTGAGGGTATTGTGATTGGGTGTAAAATTGGGGCAGTTGTGGCTAGAGAGTTGGACTTGTAACCCGAAGGTTGCTGGTAACGGCAGGAAAAAATGTCATGATAGAATTGTCAAACAATTCAAAAATCATATCTTGATGCAAAGTATTTAGGTCTTTCACCATCTAGCATACATAACTTTGTGAAAAGTTTCAGGGAATCAAGAGAAATCCCAGTTTAGTAGGGCAAGGCAGGAGACCTCCTTTGAATTTGTGTGACTTTCGAGCTCTTAGATGACAATGCATGAGAAACCATCATGCCACTGTTAAATATAGCCACATGGGCTCGGGAGTACTTTAGAAAATGGTTATCACTTTATACAGTTTGCTGCTGCATTAAGAAATGCATCTTGAATCTCTGTTAGGCAAAAACAAAGCTACATCAATTCTAAGCAGAGATGCTCCTGAGTTCTTTGGGCCTGAGCTCATTTCAGAAGGTCCAAAAGAGAGTGGAAATGTGTCCTGTGGTCCGATGAATCCATGATTCCATGATCATTCAGCTTGTTTTTTGGGAAAAATGGAAAAACAGTTCTCAGTCCCAAAGACGAAGGGGACCATCCAGACTTTCATCAGCGACAGGCGCAAATGTTGGTCATGGTATGGGGGTGCATCAGTAAAAACAGAGTATCTGTGAGGGTACCATTAATGTGGAGACATATTTTGGGATCGTACAGAGACGTATACTGCCATCAAGATGAAATGAAAGCAAGAGAATGTCAAGCCACATTCTGCATGTGCTACAATAGAGTGGTTTCTTAGATACTACACCGTAGAGTGGATGTGCTTGAATGGCCTGCCTGGAGTCCATATTTGTCCCTTATTGATTTTGTATTCTAAGCAGATTGTCTTTGTGAATGTATTTTTTCTTCATGTAGAGTTTCCAGTCTCTTGTTTCCCCCTCTGGATCAGATTCACCAATCCGTGAACAAAAATCTCTGCCGGGAGACAATAATTATTCAAAGAAGATATATGGAAGAGTTAAAGTTGTTTATATATGTTCAGAACTTTTTTCAGTTTGTTTATTAGTTGCAATGCACAGTCTCTAGGGTCCCTATTTTAGGGTCACCAATTGCCAATTTTGAAATACAGTCACCATGTTGGTACAAATCTAACAAAAACATGGTTTGCAGTATACCCACCGCCCTCTGTACAGAACTGGACTGAAGTGACAACTATGAGAATGTGGGGACTCACTTTAAATGATTTGGTAGACCTTACAGAGTGAGATCATTTTATTTTCTGAAAAAGCTTTGTATATGTTTAACTTTCATTGGTCATTTCATTTATCATTATCTTCTCTGTTCTCTAGGCTGAACATCTCTGACTCTGAACTGTCTGGACTGGATCTTCACTGTCAGTCTTGTGTTCACATTGTTGATAGTGATCAGTGGGTTCAGGTGGAGCCGTCAGTCTGTACAGATGAAGGAGGGTCAAAGTTCAGGATCAGCACTCAGGCGGGTCGATTTGAGTGCAGCAGGACCAGAATGCGATGGGTCTGTTCTGGTGACGTCACTCTCCAGTACCATCAGGTGGATGGACGTTTCCTTGGGGGTTTGGGGTGGGGTGGGGAGGTTGTTGGTTTTATATATATATATATATATATATATATATATACACACACACACACACACACACACACGTCACACTACTGCCGGTGACACTCCACAGCCGCGGTGGTACGGTTGTCATGCCGACCGTCACAGCTCTATAACCATTTTGATTAGCCGTCGTACCTACAATGTTTGTGCACTGTGTAAATAATGAGTGATGTATATGTGCGAGAGATCAATTCCGGCACTTGCGTAAACTATGCCAGAGTGCGTACACACCTCACACACCGGATGCTGTGCGCGTGCTCAAGGCAGTTAGACATAGTGGTGTATTAGAGGTAAAAAAATGATATAAATACTCTTCGGTTTTCAAACCAATTTCATGTCTTAGGACATCAATGTGTCGTCACGAGCCACAGGGTTTAATTTGGATTTGTCTGTGCATGTTTTTTTACTCTTACAGTTGAAGTTCCCACTGACGTGCAATATATATAAGACTGACAGATCTGTGCATGTTTTTTTTACACTTAGATTATGTTACCATTGGCATGCATTATATGACTGACAGACTGCAATGGTTGAAGTTAAAAATCATCATTTGTGTTCTACTAAAGAAACAAAGTCACCTACGTCTTGGATACCCTGGGGGTAAGCAGATAAACATCAAATTTTTATTTTTGGGTGAACTATCCCTTTAAAATGAGCTCATTTCTGCATATGAAGTTCAGAAGTGGGAGTGCATGTTTGATCAGCGGCAGGAGGGCAGCGTGACTCTCTGCTCGTCCATCCTCTTGGCCTGTAAACGCATGATGAGGCTGAAGAAGACTTTGTCCGGGACGGTGGGGCCACGGGTGGAGGGCAGAGGAGGGGTACACCGCTGATCGTCCAGACGGGACCCCTGAGAGAGATGGAAAAAGAATGAGATGAAAGGCTTAACTAAACCAATGAACTCCCTTTTCTACAGCTGCAATTTTTCCCTTATTCATTTATTTTTCTATGAGACACCCATCTCTAGTTAATACAAACACACTGTCTCACCTGACACTTGACGAGCATGTCAAAGAACTGGTCGTCTGGTTCGGTGGCGTCTGTGCTGGCCATGACCTGGCTGAGGATCATCTGTCTGCTGCTAGTGCTGCTGTGTTCGGATATGGTGCGCAGGTTTCCTGTTCCTGCTCTCTGCTCGTCCAACCTCCTGCCCCGAGCACTCGCCAACAGTCTGAGAAACGGCTCCTGACATGGAGTTGCAGCTGACTTTTCCTGCTCATACTTTTAACATTTCCTAATGGTTGTGGGAGGGGTGGTGGGTGGTGAGGAGGAGCTAAAATTGACAGAGAGATGGTTCCTCCCATCCTGTATGACACACCGCTAGTCATCCATCCTGTTGCTCTGGAAACGACTCAGTAAGTCAAAGAAACCCTCGTCTCCTAACATGTCTGTAGTTCCATGCTGAGGGCAGAAAGGTCAAAGATTAAAACAAACAAACAAAAACAAAAAAATCTCTAAGAACACTTGTGTAATTTTGTAACCAGAAATGTCAAATTATGAACAAACTGTTCCCTCATTTTAACAATTTAACACAAAGAAATATTACATAAATTCCACATATACTAGAAAAACATTTAATGGTTAATGATATGCAAGCAAACAACCAAATAAAAGACTTCAAGAACAAAAAAAAGGTATTCACTTCCTTCATGTCAACTTCATGTCAACCCTCCCAAAGAAAATTAATTTTCATGTTAATAAGAAATTTTAATTTTATATAATTTTATATCATGAGAGTCTCTAGAATCATCCAAACAAAACAAATCTTACAAGAGATCTATAGTTTTTTTTTTTTTTTTATACTTAGTCAAAAGTCCAAGCGGCAACTATAGTTGCCAGTGGGCAATTTGTTATGTGTGACCCTGGAATACAAAACCAGTCATAAGGGTCAATTTTTTGAAACTGAGATTTATACATCATCTGAAAGGTGATATATATATATATATATATATATAAAGCTTTCCATTGATGTAATGGTTTGTTAGGATAGGACATTTGGCCGAGATACAAATAATTGAAAATCTGGATTCTGAAGGTGCAAAATAAAAAATATATATTTATATATAGAGAAAATTGCCTTAAAGTTGACCAAATGAAGTCCTTAATGTATATCCACTCACAAAAAGATTTTTTTATATATATTTACGGTAGAAAATTTACAAAATATCTTCATGGAACATATTTACTTAATATCCTAATGATTTTTGGCATTAAAGAAAAAATTGTTTTGACCCATACAATGTATTGTTGGCTATTGGTACATATATACCTGTGTGACATGACAAACGCATAACTAAACAAACACACACTCTTAACCCGGATTAGTTGACATTACTAGAAATTTGGAAAAAATGCGTGGAAACCCATTGCACTAAACCATTTTAGTTTTTACACAGGAAGAAACTAAACAGGTTAAGTTGTATGAACATAGAATCTTAAGCGATGCAGTAGACAAATCAAGTTAACATTAGTAGTCTTTACTAAAATTCATTAGTTCACATTATTAATGTTTTTGAGCATACGTTTTATAAAATAACTATTAAGTTAAATGATTTTAAGTAGAAATAAATGTTATATTTAAGTAATATCTTATCATTTAAATTATACTAAGATTGAAATTTTATGTATTAATTGAAAGAAATTAAACAACATTTCAATGTTTTTTTATTTTTTATTATTGTTGACAAAAAACTGGTAACACTGCAATGTACTCAACTTCTCAAACTTGCCAATCTTTTTGCTTGTTAATAATTGTAAATTGTTCAGAGGAACATACATTATTCAACAATATGCAGACAAGCATTAAACTGGATGAAAATAAAGTGAAAAGACAACACATGCACACATTCCTGCACACTGTTGACAACTTTTGAGTTGACAACTGTTAACTTGTATCAATAGATCAACAATATGCAGTTTTAACATACAGTACACTTTTAGTGCAGAACACTGGTAAATGTTAGAGCACATACTGGACTGGACAATCCGAACAAGAATCTGTTCAAAGATTCACATTGTGCATCTTGAGAACAAAAAACAGGCATGGTTTCTGATGCTAGCTTAGCCCTGATGGTAGTTATTGTAAATGTTTTAAAAGGAAGACGAACACACGGTATTCAAAAATATGCAGATAGGCATTAAACTGGATAAGCATTAAAACTGGAGCCAAGCCTCTAAAACTAACACTAAAAATGAAGGAAAAAGACCACGCTGACTCACATACTGCACACTCAGGCACCACACACTCACCGTTAACAACTTTTGAATTGACAGCTTAACTTGTATCAGAGGAACAATATGCCATTTTAAACATCCAGTACACTTTTAGCACAAAACACTGGTAAACTTTAGAGCACTTACTGCAGTGACTGGATAATCCGGTCAAGAATCTGTTCAAAGATTCAAATTGTGCAAAAAAAACAGCCATGGCTTCTGATGGTAGATTCTCACAATTCCTTTGTGAAAATCAAATTGTAAGTTGATTTTTCAATGTTTGTAACTTGGGTTTTAGTTCACTGTGGCCCAACATGAGAAGAACTTGTTGGATGAACTGGAATGTGTTCTTCATTGATTTGGGGTAGTTGAGATGCAGTGCGTATGCAAGTCCAAAAAGAATGCACATGGCTTTTGGCAAGTCTTTAATGCCTTCCATCACAACTTCTCCCTCAATGATGATCTTTATTGAAGCTGGATTGAAATGAAGGGAAGATAGGAGCACAGCACCTTCATGCTCAACAAGGAGGATCCCAAAGTCAAGGTGGAGGAATGAGTGATCATCATCGAAGTCCTAACAACAGAACACATACATGACATTTTTTATTACATAACCATCAATAATGTTAAACAATATAGTCTTGTAATGAGACAGACACATGAAGGAATGTGTGAAGTGGTTGTTGAGTATACATTAAAGGATTAGTTAATTAAAAAAATTAACATTGTCATTTACTTATTTACACTCCCAACATTCCAAACCCATAAGACTTATGTTAATCTTCAAAACAGAAATAAAAATATAAAAAAAAACCTGAGGCGCTTAAAGTCGCTTAAAGTCATCTTATCTCTTAAAAAGACTTGTATTAAACCACTTGATTCATTTGGATTTATTTTAAGTTGCCTTTATGACATTTTTAAACCTTTAAGTTGAAGTTACCTAATGGAGGGACAGAAATGTTTCAGGTTTTATTAAAAATACCATAAATTGTGTTCTTAAGATGAACAAAATCTTA
Organism: Megalobrama amblycephala; assembly: GCF_018812025.1. Lineage (NCBI taxonomy): Eukaryota > Metazoa > Chordata > Actinopteri > Cypriniformes > Xenocyprididae > Megalobrama > Megalobrama amblycephala. The sequence goes on along the minus strand of NC_063060.1, from coordinate 7,850,575 downwards.
TGGGTTTGGAATGACATAAGGGTGAGTAAATGATGACAATGTTAGAAAGAATTTTGCTACTAAGTTTCAATGGTTTTAAGGGTTAGTTCACCAAAAAATTAAATTTCTGTCATTAATTACTCACCCTCATGTTGTTCCAAACTCATATGACCTTCATTCATTGTCTGAACCAAAAATTTAGATATTTTTGATAAAATCCAAGGGTTACTGAACCACACATCGGCAGCAACATCATTGCACCTTTTGAGGTCCAGAAAGGTAGTAAAGACATTAAAATAGTCCACGTGACTACAGTGGTTCAACCTTAATTTTATGAAGTGACGAGAATACTTTGTGTCCAAAAACAAAACAAAAATAACAACTTTATTCAACAATTTCTCTTCCCTGTCAGACTGGTATGCCGTTGACGTCATGAACACAGTGCAGCGCTTCTGTGTTCTATGTCAGAATGGCGGCTCATTATTGGCCGCTTCTGCATCAGCATCACACGCATGTGTCATGCTGATCACGTTAAAGCCTCGGCCAAAACGGAGCCGGCATTCGGACGTAAACACGGACGTGTTCATGACGTCAACGGCATACCAGTCTGACAGGGAAGAGAAATTGTTGAATAAAGTTATTTTTGTTTTATATAAAATAAAAAAAGGTTAAGAAGTAGTTTGCATCCCTGTAAATAAATGTCCGTAGTTTAACAGTTTATTATTGTTATTATTATTATGACTATTATTTTTTATTATTATTATAATAAACAGTCGGCAAATATTGCTTTATTGTCTCGTCATGTTCAGCTGCTTATCTTACCTCGGCTCGCATTCTTCAAGCATCAGTAAGTGACTGGCATAAAGTTGGTTTGACGTTAGACGTTTGATATTCGCAAATTTAGGGACCGTCTCTAAAGTTACGTCCGAAATTGGTATACATGATTCTAACTTCAATAACATTTGAAGGGAATAATTTACAGTCATAAAACCAACTGTAAAGTGTTCATCTACATGTCAGCTCTGATGCACACCTTTTTATATTTTTGATATTTATTAAAATAAACTGTCAAATCATGTGTAAAAATGGCTATTTTTCACTACTGTACGCTCATACATAAATATGCCATAATTTAAAGCTCAATAACATTTGAAGGGAATGATTTACAGTCATAAAACCAACTGTAAAGTGTTCATCTACATGTCAGCTATGATGCACACCTTTTAATTTTTTAATATTTATTAAAATAAACTGTCAAATCACTTTAATGTTATTGAGCTGTAAATTTATGTATGAGCGTATATACAGTAATGAAAAAAGCCATTTTTACACATGACTTGACAATTAATTTTAATAAATATGACAAATATAAAAGGTGTGCATCATAGCTGACATGTAGATGAACACTTTACAGTTGGTTTTATGACTGTAAATTATTCCCTTCAAATGTTATTGAGCTTTAAATTATGGCATATTTATGTATGAGCGTATATACAGTAATGAAAAAGCCATTTTTACACATGATTTGACAGTTTATTTTAATAAATATCAAAAATATAAAAGATGTGCATCATAGCTGACATGTAGATGAACACTTTACAGTTGGTTTTATGACTGTAAATGATTTCCTTCAAATGTTATTGAGCTTTAAATTATGGCATATTTATGTATGAGCGTATATACAGTAATGAAAAAAGCCATTTTTACACATGATTTGACAGTTTATTTTAATAAATATCAAAAATATAAAAGATGTGCATCAGAGCTGACATGTAGATGAACACTTTACAGTTGGTTTTATGACTGTAAATTATTCCCTTCAAATGTTATTGAAGTTAGAATCATGTATACCAATTTCGGATGTAACTTTAGAGACGGTCCCTAAATTTGCGAATATCAAACGTCTAAAGTCAAACCAACTTTATGCCAGTTCAAAACTGCCGTGCTGCTCGGTTTATATGTAGGCTACAGTAAATCCCGCCTCCTTCGATTTGATTGAATATATAAAACATCTTTTTGAAATTGACGAGTTTTTTAGACTGAGACTGAGCACGCTAAACAGATCTTCAATAGCGAATCACTTCAAACATGACACAGCACAATCAGGTGTCGTTTGAAAACTGCTGTCGTTTTCAAAGGCGGAAATCCTCCCTCTCTCTCTCTCTCTCTCTCTCCCTTTTAACCCTGCAACCTTCTTTACATGAAATTTGTTCGAAACCGATTGAATTTTGCGATCTTGTGTTTGACACGGTAGACTTTTAATAGTTAAAAGCAAGCACTTGGCTGGACGGCTTATCTTAATTCGCGGATCAAAGTCTGTTGTACACAGACAAGATGACCAGCTTTGGTAAGTGAGAGAAGATATGCGATCTGATAGCCTACTTGCCAAACTCAAATAGTTTGAAACAAATCTAAATCTCTGTTTTGTACAATTAAACAAACATTGGGTATTTACGAAGATGTTTGTAAGCGCAGTACTACAGGTGTGGACCGTATAATTTATGATCTGTCGTGTGGTTGATTCTAACAGGTCTTTACAGCAGGAAACACAAGCCTCCTGATCCTGAAAGTGAGTTTACCCTGCTGTCATCATTAACAATAGTAACTTTGTATACTTATGCAAGCCTGTAGTGCAAGAGGTTTATAAGTTGCCTTGGTTTGAGTAGATCTTTGTGGCTTTATTTTTGAACTTGCCAAAATGTTTAGCTATTCACTCTGCTTTGCCTTTTGCTGTCAAATTAAACAAACTTTTTTGTAATATGGGTAATCCATGGGTTATTACTTTCTTGCTTTCATACAAAACGGCATCGGTGGGTGGTGGTCACACTGCAGCTTGTACATTTCTGTAATGAAAAGTGGGGTGGGGGGCGACTTTGTTTCTTCAGTAGAACACGAATGATGATTTTTAACTCCAACCGCTGCAATCTGTCAGTCGTACATATTGCACGTCAGTGGGAACTTTATCTGTAAGAGTAAAAAAACATGCACAGACAAATCCAAATTAACCCTTTAACACGTACGATCACACCGGTGTGATCAGTCTTGGCTGGCCCCAGGAGCGTACGATCACACCGGTGTGATTAGAACATTCAGTGCATTACGTGATCAACTGCCAAATTCAAATGTGCGTGCGCGCTTTGGCGCTAAACCAGAGACGGACGCGCGCAGCACTTTTCATATATCACATATATGCAGTGTTTTCAACCAAATAATGTTCATTTCAGGTTTCAGACATTTAAATACACATGAGAGTTTGTAAAATACACAATGATGTCTATAGAAGCGGAAATAACAACCCTTTCCATTATAACTTGACAACACGTTTAATTCATATCAGATACACATTGTGAAAGTAACTTAAAAGCTTACTCTGTTCTTCCCCAGTTCACCGGTACACTTACTTTCACGTATTTCGGGAGAAGTGGATAAATTCACGGGTTGTAAATCCAACAGATCCGATTCTCTGCGCGGTGCAAACTAACATGACGGCGCCCATCGCTCATATGGCTCAACTAACGCGATCGTTATAAAGCTGTTTAAACAGCAAAACACATCCACTTGCACATATTTGACAATCGGAATATTAGATATTTCATGCTATAGTTAACAAATTTGTGAATATTTTGAATAAAAAAGGAAAAATTAAATGAAAGCAGATCATCATTCATACAGTGCTGCGGTGTGTCACGTAACAAGCAATGACGCGTCACCATGGAAACCATAAAGTGTTACGTTCTAAATAACGGTCGCCTTAAAAAACTCACGCTGGGGGGTCAGCCAGAATATTTGAAACTTACGTGCGAAAGGGTTAAACCCTGCGGCTCGTGACGACACATTGATGTCCTAAGACACGAAACGATCGGTTTGTGCAAGAAACCAAACAGTATTTATATAATTTTTTACCTCTAAAACACCACTATGTCCAACTACACTCCACATAAGGTCAGAAAACACATTCTGATGACAGAAGTAATGTCTTACGCTTTGCTTCAGTGAGTGCGTGACATCGCTTCCATTGTCAGAGCACGTTCAGACCTCACTAACCGGATGTGGAGGGCAGTTGGACATAGTGGTGTTTTAGAGATAAAAAAAAATTATATACTGTTCGGTATGCAATGTACAGGTAAATAAAGAACTGGTTATTTGAAAAGGTACAGTGTTTTCTTTACTTAAGAAACTAAGGCTAATGCATGTAACGTATTTGAAAAGCAGGGAAGAGTATCTAGTCTGGCACTGTCGTCGATTCATAGACAATACTGTTTTAAATATCATGTGTGAAGCACTTCATCTTTTTATAACATATTGTGGCCAAATGACAGAAAAACTGAGCACCCACATAGCTACAAACAATAAATTTTATAACCTGTATAAGTTGATGAAAACGTAACGTGACGCACTACTGCACATGTCCGATGCAGCCATTCTAATGTCAGAAAAAACACGACATTCGCTGTCAAAAACTTAGTAACTCAATTTGAGCTTGATTTTGGTAAAATGATAATAATACAATGCCATGTGCAAGTATGTAATCACATACAGTGGTGTGAAAAAGTGATTAATTTAAATATTAATCAAATATAACACAAGTAAACACAAAATGCAGTTTTTAAATGAAGGTTTTTATTATGAAGGGAAAACAAAATCCAAACCCACATGGCCCTGTGTGAAAAAGTGCTTGCCCCTAAACCTAATAACTGGTTCGGCCACCCTTAGCAGCAACAATTGCAATCAAGTGTTTGCGATAACTTGCAATGAGTCTGTTACAGCACTGTGGAGGAATTTTGACCCACTCATCTTTGCAGAATTGTTGTAATTCAGCCACATTGGAGGGTTTTCGAGCATGAACAATGATGCCACAGCATCTCAATAGGATTGAGGTCAGGACTTTGACTAGGCCACTCCAAAGTCTTCATTTTGTTTTTCTTCAGCCATTCAGAGGTGGATTTGCTGGTGTGTTTTGGATCATTGTCCTGCTGCAGAACCCAAGTTCGCTTCAGCTTGAGGTCACGAACAGATGGCCAGACATTGTCCTTCAGGATTTTTTGGTAGACAGCAGAATTCATGGTTCCATTTATCACAGCAAGTCTTCCAGGTCCTGAAGCAGCAAAACAGCCCCAGACCATCACATTACCACCACCATATTTTACTGTTGGTATGATGTTATTTTTCTTAAATGCTGTGTTACTTTTACGCCGGACGTAATGGGACACACACCTTCCAAAAGGTTCAGCATTTGTCTCGTCAATCCACAGAGTATTTTCCCAAAAGTCTTGGGGATCATCAAGATGATTTCTGGCAAAACTGAGACAAGTCTTTATGTTCTTTTTGCTCAGCTGCAGTTTTCGTCTTGGAACTCTGCCATGCAGGCCATTTTTGCCCAGTCTCTTTCTTATGGTGGAGTCATGAACACTGACCTTAACTGAGGCAAGTGAGGCCTGCAGTTCTTTGGATGTTGTTGTGGGGTCTTTTGTGACCTCTTGGATGAGTCGTCGCTATGCTCTTGGGGTAATTTTGGTTGGCCGGCCACTCCCGGGAAGGTTGTCCACTGTTCCATGTTTTCGCCATTTGTGAATAATCGCTCTCACTGTGGTTAGCTGGAGACCCAAAGCTTTAGAAATGCCTTTTTTAACCTTTTCCAGACTGATAGATCTCAATTACTTTCTTTCTCATATGGTGTTGTGAAAAGAAAAGTAAAAATGTGTACAAATTACTTTTCCAAATGGGCGGAAATTAACAATCAGGAAGTAAAGAGGAAGTGGTATAAAAGAGAGGGGGAAACGGAAGAAAAAAAGAAAAGAAGGAAAAGGATACGAAACGTGCAGGATAGACACATGCTACCTGAAGTGGGACACATGCTACCTGAAGGCCTGCTGCTGTTAGTTGTTGCTGGATTTTCTGTGCGCTGACCAGGTGCAATCCCAAAGTGACGAGGGGAATTGAGCTCTGCACGGTTCACCTGCCTGGTGCAACATATCTCCAGCTACCTCCAGTTTGACTCGCCTGCCACAGGTATTTGCATTGAGTGACTCCATCATCTTCTAACCCCACTCCAAACCTGTTCCTTGGCAACCAGGCGCAATCGCAGAGTGACGGCGGAATGTTTGAGCTCTGCATGGTTCGTCTGCTGGGTGCAACGTAACTTGGGTGCAACTTCTGACTCGCCTGCCACAGGTATTCGCCTTGACTTCATCTTTTAACCCCACGCCAAATCTCCAAACCTTTTCCACGGGTGTGAACATCCAGTAGTGTGGCCGCTATGCAGCATGCAATGCAACACATACACACACACACTCACACATGCATACACCAAGAGAGATAATCGCTTGTTTGTTTTCTTTCCCCTATCTTGTATCTTTTTTTCCTCTTCTATATTTTTTTGTTTGTTTGTTTGAAATGTAATAATTTCTATGAAAACTGGTTATAAAAAACAGACGAACGTCATTTATGTATTGTGAATCAAAGTTTCTTTAAGTTGTGAAATCAAATGAAAGTTTGAACTTAAGCAGCTATTTCTCTGGTACTGTTCAGTTTCAGTGTTTTCATTTAGTTTTGTTGTTTTTGGTATTTTGGTTGTTTGTCACTGAAAAAAATATATAAATATATACACAAATGCTGTTGATAAGTGAATTGTGTAACAGTTTTGTTATTTTCATGTTTCCTTAAATAACATTCTTTTGACCTGAAAGCCTTCATTCTGTGACTGTCATTTAAGCTCATATTCGGTGATTACTGCAGATATTGAATGGCATTCATTTGGTGTATCGGTGGTTTATGAGCTGTTACCGGGAAACTGAAATTGTTTTTTTTTTTTTCTTGACAAGTTTTGACTTGTCTGGCACCCGAACAATTTAATGAATTTTAATACTTTGAATTTAATCTGGGCAGCCACCGTTACACTCATTTGTTACTGAATTTCTTTGGATCTCAACATGATGTGTAGCTTTTGAGGATCTTTTGGTCTACTTCATTTTGTCAGGAAGGTCCTATTTAAGTCATTTCTTGATTACGAACAGGTGTGGCAGTAATCAGGCCTGGTTGTGGCTAGAGAAACTGAACTCGGGTGTGATAAACCACAGTTAAGTTATGTTTTAACAAGCACTTTTTCGCCATGTGGGTTTGGATTTTGTTTTCCCTTCATAATAAAAAATCTTCATTTAAAAACTGCATGTTGTGTTTACTTGTATTATCTTTGATTCATATTTAAATTAGTTTGATGATCTGAAACATTAAAGTGTGACAAACAATAAAAAAAATAAAAAAAATCAGGAAGGGGGCAAGCACTTTTTCACACCACTGTATAAAGCCACAATATCAACTTTAAAAACAGAATATATTACAGAAATATTCCCCACACAGATTTCTCTCATTTTCAAGTTGGTCACGTGAATTCCCCACACTGAAGAACGGAAAGATGTTTGTTTTGAAATGACTTATGTGTGAGCTGTGCTTTATACAGTACATCACTACACTATTGACAATGGAGAGTGGAACTTAATACTGAGTCTTTTGTGAGCATGTTTTTTTTTAACCATTAAAGTCAATAATTTGTATTTTTCTGTAGATTGCAGTGACATGATTCTTCAATACAAGTCTTCAGTTATTGATAAATGTGGGTTTGTTCCTGAGTATAAGCTTCCTTCTGATGAACGTGTGGAACTAGCCGCCCATTACACTGAAACAGTGATTATTCAGAGGAGCAAAGAGCAGAATGAGAAGTACTATCGTGAACATGTGAAGTCTGCTTACACTTCTGGAACAAAAACATCATCTCAATTGTTATCAAATGACAAGAATCACAGCATCAGAATAGACCAGCTGTTCAGTCCCGACAGTGATGGAAACACACCGAAAACTGTGATTCTCAGTGGTGATTCTGGAAGAGGTAAATCCTTCACATTACAGAAGATCATGTTGGACTGGGCTTCTGGAGAACTTTACTCTGAAAACTTTGCTGTAGTTTTTCTGTTGAAGTGTGAAGAGTTGAAGTGTATTTTTAAGGAGATGAACTTAATTGACCTCTTGAGCTGGAGTAGCGGTTTAACACCATATCAGATCTCACAGATACTACAGTTAACACCAGAGAGAGTCCTCTTCCTCATTGATGGATTGGATGAGTATGTATCTCATCCACCTATTCACTTCGTTCCTTCACACACTAATCCATCCAAGAAAACGTCACCTATGGACACTCTTAAGAATGTGTTGAGGGGTGTTCTGCTGCCAGAATCATTCATGCTTGTAACTACAAGATCTATAGCTGCTGATCCAGTGATGAATCTCCTCAAAGGACCTCAGCGTTTCACTGAGATCATGGGCTTCTCTGAGAGAGGGGTGCAGGAGTACTTCCACAAGTTTTTTCAGGATGAGCTACTCTTCAAGAAAACATATGAGAGTGTGAAAGATAAATGAAGGCCTCATGACTACCTGCTCTGTGCCTTTGCTTTGTTGGATGATCTGTTTTTGTCTAAAGAAAGACTTTACAGGTGGGAAGCATGTGATGGCAGAACTAAAGACAACCACCTCCATATATGTGCACTTTGTGTCCACTCTACTGGAGCATCATGATCAGAGTCAGTCTGTCCTCACCATGCTGAGGAGTCTGGGTCAGCGGGCAGAGGAAGGGATGGAGAAGCAAGAAGGAATTTTTGTAGAGAAGACTGTGACTGCGACTGGCTTAGATCCTGCTACTAGTCTGTTCTTGTGTAAAGATAGTTTGAAAAGAAAAAACAGACAGGAGCCAGTGTTCAAGTTTATGCATCCGACCTTTCAGGAGTTTTTCACAGGTCTTTATTATGTTTTACTGGATGAAAAAAAGTCCTTGGGAAAAGTCAGTGACCTGTTGAACAAGCTGAAATGTAAGGGTATAATCAACATACCATCTCCATCAAGAAGACCAAATCCCATCCCTTCAGTCATGATGTTTCTCTGTGGTCTTTTAAATGAGAAGGTGAGCAGCTCACTCTTTAAAAAGATCAAGTGGACTGTTCCTCACAAAATCAAACTGAAGAAAGACCTACAGGATAGTATCTTTTTAATGAAAAAACAGCACGGATGTGAACTGTTTGCTCTTCACTGTCTGTATGAGCTCCATGATGAGGTGTTCATGAGAAGAGCTTTGGCAGATTGGGTATTCATGGATCTGTCTAACATTTCCCTGAGGAGCACAGACTGTTGTGTGCTGCTGTACTGTCTTCAGTGCTGTCCACACATCAGAGAACTGAACCTCATGTACTGTGATTTAACAGCCGATAAACTCAAGATTCTTCAGCCAGCACTCTGTATGTGTGAGACTCTGAGGTCAGTGTGATGCATGGAGAAACACTTTTGAATCTTTGATTGAATCTTAATTCGTCATTGACACTCTACTTTTGCTAAATATTTTTACTTAAATTACTTATACTTGTGAGTGTTTCTGTTGTATATAGGCCAGTGATGTGACAAATATACACATGATGATGATAATAATAATAATAATAAGAAGAAGAAGAAGAAGAAAAATAATATTATTTGAAAAATGTTCACCAAACGTTCACAAAGTCAGGTGCTGCAACCAACATGAAAGTCATTCAGTAACATGCAGACAGGAACTCCTACTAACCATCATGTTTGTGTGTCAACATTAATATGTCTTACAATATTAGAAAGATGATATTGTATGAAATGGCATGGTTAGTTTGGATTGCAATTGTTTAAAAAAATCATATTTATTAATATTTTGTGATATTTGATGTGTCTTACTTTAAAAATAATAAAAAATATGGAAAGATACAATTTTTGTGCATATGCATTTTAAACTATATGTTGCTCCTCTTTATCCTGGACACTCATATCTGTTATTCACCCATATATCATGTTTAGGTTGTCAATGGAGCACCTGTCAGAAGTTGGAGATTTGTTTCAGATTCTTGGTGAATCAAAAATCTTGAGAGAGCTGAAGTAATTTTAAAAGACAACATCCTTCTTCAAATACAGCAATATGAAATATCAAACCAGCCATTTGAACATAAAAAGGTATTAGTTGTTTAAATAGTTATCTGTTCTTCTGACATAGAGTTCAGGAGGATGAGAACAGCGCTGAGAGTCCCAGATGGTCACTTGACATGACAGTCGCTCGTGGAAATGTCTTGTAAGAAACTATTGCACAAACAATCTAATCTTTCTTTTGAAGAATAATTTATAAAGGAATTATATAATCTTGTAAAGAATAATTATGTTTCAGAACACAGCAGATATCCTTTATAGTGAGTGTATGCTGTTGTTATCAAATGTTCCTTTGTCTCTGTTTGTTTCAGGTTGTCTTTGAGCTCCTCAGAGAAGAATCCATCACTTCCATCAATTGTTAACATCAGTCTTACATGTTCACACTCAGAGATAGCCAGCACTGACTGGACACTCTTCTTACAGAGAATCAATAAGACAGGAACATTAGCAGAAGAGTAAGAAAAATATTCTTTCTGCCATGATTATTTAATTCATCGGTAGCTTTACTGTTACTCATACATGTTGTGGTCAAATATATTTTTGCAGCTCTTCAGCTCTTGAGGATCATGTCAGTTTGCTGCTGTCTTCATTTCACTCTGTGGCTTTGAAGAAGTTGGATCTGAAGGTGTTCAGTCTGAATGAGAGCTGGGCTTCTGGGATCATTTCCTTCATTCAGACATACACCAGTCTACAGGAGCTCAGGTAAGAGCATTTGCTTTAGTTCATGAAAGCATTCTGTCATATCCAAGTCATGGATGCCAGGTACATTGGATGCTTAAGTCAAACTTAATAACATCTAAATTTCATTGCATTTGATGCACAGGAGATAAGATTTGGAAAAAGATTTGTTTTCTATTCATTTTTTAGATGTTTTGATATCCAAAATCAACAATACTGTCTCCACCACTGTATTTTGAAAACCAACAGATAAGAATACTTTACTTTCCACCAATAGTCATTACCGTTGAAAAAAGGTTTACCTTTAAGCCAACTTTATAGATTAAGACGCATTTGCGCTTCACAGGAAGAATTTGATGTACAATCTACAATCACTTTAGTTCAAGAGGATACCCATTGCACTTGGTTTAAATCAGCGAGAAGAAGTCAAATAACGACCAAAGAAAACAAAAAAGCCGTTTTCAGTAAATTATATTCTTACTTATACTAAACAAAGTTACCAGATAAAATCCATTGTTAACAAATATTGGTTCATTTTGGCTTCAGATCTGTCATTACAAGATGTTTTTAAACGTCCTCCAATGTTCACTTACAAGAGACATCAAAACTTGTCAAACATGTTAGCAGTGTTGGGGGTAACGAGTTACAAAGTAACGGATTACAGTAACGATATTACTTTTTTGGGTAACCAAGTAAAGTAACGCATTACACTAATAATATTGGTAACTACACTACTTTACTAGACTATAGGAACGCGCTTTCCTGCGTTACCCAAGCCGTGTTTGCCTGTGTGTAAAGTTCTGTCTGTTTAAGTGGTGCGTGCATGTGTGTGCCTGTATGTGTGCCGTTGCCATAGAGATCGATTTGACGTAGCTACTGGAGCGGGAAATGGAGATGGAGACGGAGACAGGGGGTTTCGGCAGGCCCGGCGCCACGAGGGGGCAAAAGGGGGCATATTGCCCCCTCAGTTTAAATTTGTCCCCTTTCACTCGATCGATTTTAACTTTTTTTAACGTGTACAATAACACCGGTGTGATGAGAACGTTCAATATGCTAAATTCAAACCTGTTTTCCCGCTGCTGGCGCTGAGCCAGAGATTGACGCGCTCTGAGCTTTTCATATTTCACAACTAACTTTTCAACCACATGTTTATTTGTGGTTTCAGACGTTTGAATGAGGACTAGGCTATACATAAAAAAGACATTTATAGTTTGTTAAATGCTGATTCCATACACTTATATGGAAGCTGCGATAATCCTTTAAAGTTTACTCTCTTATTAAAAATTGATGAATTTATGTAATGTAAATCCGACAGATCCTCTGTTTTATCAACTAACATGATCATTATAAAGGTGTTTAAACAAAACACATTCACTTCCTCATATATGACAATCGGAAAATATCATATAATTCATGGTATAGCCTAGTTAACAAGTTTGTGAATATTTTAAATAAAAAAGGAAAAACTAAATAAATGCGATACCTGTAGCTTGGCTGCATGACGCGTCGCCAAGGAATGAATGTAAAATAATGTTCTAAAAAAACAGGGTTTCCCAAACGGGGGTTCGCGAGGGAATTGCAAGTTGATGACAAGCAATTAATGAAATTATAATTAAATAATTACAAATCAAACAAATAGACTAAATAATAATCAAATAAAAAAAAATGTAAATTTGGCATCAAAACTTAATATTTTATTTCTTTATTTTGCATGTAACCATTCAGTTTTACAGAACTGAACGCGTCTGCTCAATTCAAAGTGGGCTGAACGAGAGTCGCACCTCACTTTGCCCATTTCGCCTCACCTTTGACTGAGCGCCTATTTAAGCGAGTTTGTCATTGATTGTATTGTTTTGTTGTTGGGTTTTTTATTAAGAAGAATAATAAACTCATCATTAATGAACCCATCATTAAAATGCATTCACGGGCGTTCATAACCGTGCGTGTCCACTGGCGCGGTGCCGTTATGAATGCCCATGTGGCCGTGAGCATTATACTTTCACTTTTGAATTACCGATTCAAAGCCTGTGTTTTGAAACTTGTGTGTTGACACCATTTTAAAATGACCCCAACATAGCCTTCTTTATCCTGTTGTTTCTGGATTTTACGGTGAGGCATATTTCTTTGTGCAGACTGGGTTATTGTTCTTTCATATGGTTCAATATTTATACAATAAACTCTATGCAGAAAGGTTAAGTGATGATAGGGGTATGATGTTTGTCCATGTATCTACATGGTAAATTAAGAAAAAGTAAAGTAAAGTAATAAGTAATGAAGTTACTTTTCAAATGCAGTAACTAGTAAAGTAATCTCATTACAATTTACAGAAGTAACTAGTAACTAGTAACTAATTACATTTTTTGAGTAACTACCCCAACACTGCATGTTAGTTAGATCAGATGTCATATATGATGACAAAAAAGCATACATACAAGGGTGTTTTCCATGCCGTAATTGTACATCGTGTACTTCAATTCTGAAATGCAAAAGTTAAACATGCTTTTCCATATAAAATCATGTATAACATGTTCAAGTAAGAATGTGATTTACCTACTCCTGTGTTCATTTCCATTAGGGTATGTTGGAAAAACATCAGGATCGAGTCAGTGAACATAAATCAGCTATTCGCAGACACGATTTAACCTCTCCGATTGCCAGACGTTTCATTGAATTTAATCACCGTATTGAACAACTCACTTGCATAGGTATTGAGATAGTAAAGAATTCCTGTCGTGGTGGCGACATTGATAATAAACTCTTAAGAAGAGAAGCTTTTTGGATGTTTAATTTAAAACCATGTCTCCTGTAGGTTTAAATGAAGGTTATGATCTTTCTTTTTTTGTTGTTGTTTTTTTTCCCCATTGGGTACAATGTTTATGAATGGCTATGTTGCCTGATGTGTTAGTGTTCCCAATTATTTATTTATTTATTTATTTATTTATTGAGCTATTCTGGGGCCTGTACCATGATGGTAGTTGAACAAACTCAGGGTTATAGGATTAGTTTCGAGTTGACAAAACCAAACCACTCCAATCCAGCTTTGTTGGTACCATGATGCTGATCATCAACTTTCTCTGTCAACTCAGGCTTTGATCCTGAGTTTGTGGAGCGCGTGCACATGAATGAGTGACATCAGTGGTGAACAGCCAATCACAGGCCTTGCAACAGAGAGAAACTCTGATTCACTTCTCGCGAGAGAGCCAGCGTGATTCAAAACTCTTGCTGAAGGTTAAGAGATTAAAGAAAATTAAGAATTTAGACGCATTTACACTAAAAAAAAATACTTGTCCATGAAAGAGGACAGATAAACGAAATTATCTTGCTCTATCAGTGAAACTTGTGAAGTTATAGTTGCTTGTTAATATATAGCAATAGAGACTCATACATGTAAGGTCACGTTGTCATTTTTAAAGAGTTATCTATTGATTCTACAGCTTATATGATCTATATATATTAATAGTCATTTAAACTAAATGCTTAATAATAACTAAAATTGCTTGTGTGAAATGGATTAATAATAATATAGATCATATTCTAATTATATAAATCATAAAATAATTCTAATTATCATTAAAGACAGACAATTTTATCTTTAAATATTTGTTTTTACTATATAGTGACCTTTAATTTGGAGAAAGTGAAACTGGGGGCGTGACTTTACTGCGCTGGATGTGTCAGTGTCACTTTTCTCACATCTGATTGGTCCAATTTCAGTTTGAGATCTCTAATCCAGAACATAACCTGCCCCGGAGCAGGTTAGCCGTGGAGCGTCAGTTACCATGGCGATGAACACCGCTAAAAGCCAAGTCATTTTCATGGTACCTAAAACCCAGGATTGGAGCAAACTAATCTGAAACTTACCTGGCTAGCCAGCTAATCTGGCTTCATGGTACAGGCCCCTGGTGTCTTGTTGTGTTTTTTGTCAGATGTGTGATTTACTCTTGGTATTGTCTTTAATTGTGACCTGTTATGGACTTAAACTGAAACCTGTGTACTGATTGTCTGATTGCTTTAATCATGATTGTGAGCACCTGTGGATTTGTAGTGCATTTTCCATATTACTATTGAGAGTGAATGAAATTGTTACACTGATGAAGGCGAAGAGCCGAAACATGTGTCATCTTATCTCCTGTGCATCTCAATTAAAGTTTTTTTTAGAGTGCAGACCTCTTTGGTATTCTTAATTTGAAATATAGGTCCTGGCACTTAATTAGCTGGGAGAGCATGGTGAACACTTTAATTGCATTTGATAGGAAATATCAATCTGCATCACCTACACATAAAGCTGCAAAAAAACATGAGCACACATATAGTTTGTGTAACAGAAAGGACCAATAATTGGGGTGAAACAAATACATCCTTTAGTTTCGTTCTGTTCCTCACACAAAGGGGAAGCTTGAATCTGCAGTCAACCAAGGGTGAACTAACTCTTTAAAACAATAAGCTGCAGTTCTACATCTGCAGGTTGACTGAACTATACAAAACACTTTTTGAAAGTATGTTATTGTGAAGACGTTTTTGTGTATGAACAATATTGCAGTGTCTGTGCTGGATTGCTGTTGGAGGAGGGGCTCATGTCACTAAAGAAATCACTGACGGATCCACACTGCATTGTGATCATTGAAGGGTTTGTACTGTGCGCTCAATAGCTGTGCATTTGACATACTTATCTAAAGATAAAAAGACCCTCTTCAAACTGTTTATTTTAACTAAATTAAAACCATAAAACTAATTTATACAATGTGCTAATAAATTATGGAGCATAAATCTACAAAATTTTCATTAGGCCCAGTGAAAATAGAATTTCTGATCTGTTCAAGTTCATATTTATCTAGTAAAGTGAGTCTTTATTTTTATTTTTATTTTTATTTTCAAAACCACCTCTATACATTCATAATATTAAATATCTGGTATGTGGAACCTAACGTTTAAAGGCATAGTTCACCCAATAATGAAAATTCTGTCATCATTTACTCACCCTTAAGTTGTTCCAAACTGGCTTATTGATTCTCTGTAAGACGAGTGTTTTTTTGTTTTGTTTTTTCTACTATGGAAGCCAATGGGGGCCCTTCAACTGTTTGGTTACTCATATTCTTCTAAATATCTTCTTTCAGCAGAAGAAAGAAATTCTTACAGGTTTGGAAATGATGACAGAATTTTCATTACTGGGTGAACAATCCCTTTAAACGTTAGGTTCCACATACCAGATATTTAATATTCTGAATGTATAGAGGTGGTTTTGAAATACTGTCACCGTTATGAATACTAAAACAAACATAGTTTACTTTTCATTTCATTATGTCTTCTGAGTGACCGTATGGACAAAACCTACAAATGCTTCAAGTGGAGAGGTGATATATTTAGCATATTTGGTGTCTTTATTTATTCTGGTTTCCTCCATGTTGATCAAGGTGGAAGTGCAGTAAACTCACTGACCAGTGCACAGAACAGGACTGGAGTCAGAGCTGCAATGAGAAAGTGAAGATTCACTTCAAACCAAAAGTTTTGGAAGAGCTGAAAGAGTGAGATCATCTTATCATTTAGTATGTTTCTCTTTTATACATTTATCATCTCACTTATCATTAACATCTCTGTTCTCTAGGCTGAATGTCTTTGAACCGTCTGCACTGAATCTTTACCCGCTCCCAGTGTGTCAGTCTTGTGTTCACATTGTTGATAGTGATCAGTGGGTTCAGGTGGAGCCGTCAGTCTTTACAGATGAAAGAGGGTCAAAATTCAGGATCAGCACTCAGGCGGGTCGATTCGAGTGCAGCAGGACCAGAATGCGATGGGTCTGTGCTGGTGACGTCACTCTCCAGTACCGTGAGGTGGATGAACGTTTCCTCAGCGCAGAGCTGGAGAGGCTTCAGTGTGAGCGAATTAGTCCAGTGATTGATGTGACCATGATCTCAGGGAAACTGGAGGAGGCCCATCTGCCTCATTATGACTGTTTAGCAGAGTCTGACCCCTCTCTCAAAGATGTTGTGAAGATCCTCAGTGTTGAAAATGAGGGAATAACTTTGGAATCAGTGGAGCTGACTCGTTTTCATGCCAGAATGCTCCAACCATCCTTTTGGCCTTCCACAGTGATTAAAGATAAAGACGTTCCTGTTGAACAGCATTTAGACCTTCTTATCTTCATAATAAATGAAGATCCTGTCATTCTCCATGTGTACTTTTTCCCACTGTTTGATACTTTTTCAAAGGAAAAAATTAAGCAGGAAGAAACCGCAAATAATCCTCATGTCCTTGAGATTGAACATTCCAGGTCTAACATGAAAATTAAAATGGAAACACTACACATTCTAAAAGTATCCGGTGCCAGTGTACTTCCTGAAGAAGGGATTTCATTTTTAAGTAATATTCACCCAAAACTCTTCAAGATCAAGCAAAATGTAGATGGGGATATACAGATGATTCTCATCAGACAGCAGGATGAAATGTTTATGTGGAAAACAATAATTTGGAAAGACAAAATAAATCAGAAAAAAGAAGAAATGAGAGATTTAATGGTCAGGTAGGTTAATGCTGATTTTTTTTAATAAACACTAGCTTTTATTCAAAGGGTTAAAAATGTGAAGAGCACTTTAGATATTATAATAAATAATAATTCATGAAGAACTTTATTCCTGAAATTACAAAGCCAGGACACACTATGTTTTATCATGTAATTCATAAAAAGATGGCAAAAGCTACTGTTTAATGCTAGAATATAAATCGATATATGAACTGAACTTTCTCAATACTTGGATCACTTTTTCAAAACTCTTCACACAGTTCTCCTTTCTTCTTGGCACAGCAGTTAGTTTCACATTCAAAATGCACTAAATCTACTAAAACACTTCATACATGTCTCAGAATCCAACACTCCAATCCTATTGGCCGGTGACAGCCTATGACGTCATTACGGCGTGAACCGTGACATATAAAGGGAGCGCCTGAGGAAGCAGTCAACATCTTCTTGTCTTTTCGGGACTGTCTTGTTCATGCCATTGTTTCATAACACCGGTAGGGAATTACTCTATTTATGTCTGCAAACGTTCAGGAGAATGTATTCATCTGTGTCCCAGGGGTTTGACACTTGATTTTCACGTTTCTGGCGTTTTTCTGTCTGGAGAGGAGCGAACGCATAGAATGTGCTTGAGGGCATTATCTGTGTGTGTTTGTCTATTGTTCACTGTGAGCGTCTCCCCTATCGGGACGCTCCGTTCTCGTTTGACACTCTTCCCGAGGGAGGAGGTGTCTGCATCTGTGCCTGGTGATTCTAGCCCCGTGTGTGCTGAGGCAAAACGGCGGCTGCAATCATAGGGCTCGCAGGTGAGCTTGTTGGGAAGTTTAAGAGAATTGTATTCTCTCTTGGCTTCCCCGGGGCTAGCGAGGATGAGTGGCTGGATGACGGTGACGTCCGTGTTTGACCTCACCACGTCCGATAGCGAGCGCTCCTCTGGCTGCTGGGTATGTGGAGCTGCTGTGTTTTTGGGACGCGCTTTTCGGCGGGCTGCAGCTGCCGTGAGAGTGCGTTAAGAAAGGGGCCGCGTGCGGACGGCTCGACGAACGGTTCCTTTCTGTCCATGAATGTTGCAGCTCCCATAGACTTTCCATTGTCTCCTGATCCACGTGTTTGAGATCGGGAGGGCATGGAAAACCCCCTAGCCGTTCAGATTTGGATCTGAGCCAGACAGACGGGAGGAGGAAGAAATGAGAGTAATGGGTGATCGATTGTAAACACTGTTGCGTTTGTAATCGATTCCCCAGCTATTTAAAGGGCGATTTATATCTACCCTTTCCTCTTCTTCTTTCACCTCCCATGCTCAAATTATTTTTGTTGGCCCGCTTTTTCGGTTTGATAATGAGAGGATCTTTTAGGATTAAAAGAACCCTAGATTCTATCCTTTTTCATGTAAAAAAGAGTATTGGGATCTTCGGTCTTTTAGCCTCAGGAATATGAGATGGGTCTATTTTTATGTTTTTAAAATAAAACCTTGTTTTCCTGTATAGTTTTACTGAGCATGTAGTTTATCAGGAGGCTGGCCCATCTTGAGCTGAGGCTCTGAGACAGGGCCAGAGGTCCAGTATGGCCGCTCAGGCACCTCCTCTTTTCAGAGCAGGCGCAGAGACGGCTGGACTCGAGGAGGAAGAAGCAGGTTTGAGGAGGTGATTGATCACGTACACCAATAGCATCTGTGATCGATTCCCTCTCGTTGCGGGGGCAATATTGCTTTTTGCCCTCGCCCCTTCTTCCTCCGCCTGCTGAGTTTGAGATCTTTCTACTTGCTCAGGTGTTTCTTTTACAGTTAGGCTGTCGGCTGGCCTTTTGATAATATTTTTTTTCTAAAGGCCGCCTTCTGGCTTGATAGTGAAAGTGCTTTTAGGTTTAAAAGAACTTTTGATTTCATCCTTCTTCATGCATTAAAATAAGGAGGGAAAATCTTCGTTCTATGAGCCGCAGCAAGGTAAACTGGGTCTATTTTTTTATGTTTATAAAAAGTGTAGACCTTGTTTTTCCTGAGCACATAGTCAGTAAAGTTAGAAGGGGTTCTTTTGGGCAAAATAACTGTAGGCCGCTTTATGGCTGCTATTTTGTAGCCTCCTATGTTAGAGTAGCTTCTCAGCTAATACTTTAGTTTGGTTTAAGTTAGCACTCATTGCTTCAGTTATTTGTGTGCAGGACGGCTTATCGGCTGCCTGACACTGTTTGCTTGCAGTGCTTCATCTTCTCCTCATATTTGAAGGATTCAAAATGAAGCCCAAGCTTTGCTTGGCCACAGTAGGCATTAGCTAGTGGCTAGGCTAGAGCTAGGCTTAGGTGTTTGTTTGCAAAATACATCACCCTTATTATTACTATCCCTGTGAGATTGTATAGTTCCTAGTTCTGGCCTCCTCCTGAGGGAGTTGTTGGCCGTATACCCATTTCCCCTTCGATGTGAAAATGTAGGTGCTATGGCTGAGGTTAACAGCTAAGGTTATAGGCTGTTATTAGCCTTTCTGGTGCTGTTTTTCCCAGGTGGTAGGCCCTTATCTTTGAGGAGATAAGTTATGCAGTGCTGCTAGGCCCCACTTTTTAGAACTTTTGTCATGCTTATAATGTCTTAACATGAGCCCCTTGAATTATATTCAAGTTTGAGCATACGGTGCTAAATGTTTTTAGCTTTCGGCCTCAAGGGTTCAATAAAGATCTCAGATCTGTTTTGTGAAAGCATTTATCCTGTTTGGATGGCATGTATTACAAAGCATTTGCGTTTGCTTTGGGTTCTAAGCTTTAGCCCTACATTCTTTCATTATATGTGAGCTTACTCTAGTGCTGCCACAGGTTAGTGCCTGTTTCATTGATAGCAGGCTGTGATTAACCTCTATCTATGAACGTGGTGTTTTGTTGTACTCCCCGATTAGGGTTTGTGTTTCACTGAGTGCATCACCTGTTGGATTGCACACTCAGGCTGAGTGTAGAGAGTCTTATTCTGGTTAGAATAGTATGATCTCTGTTAGCTCCCAGTCAATCATGACCACAGCAGCTGTTTTGCATTTGCTGTTAGATTGTTGGCTCTTTATTGTAGCCTCTTTCTTAATACAGCTTGTTTTTCGGCGCTGTTGGTTTACGATCACGAGTTTGCTCACGTATTTTAGGAGACCACTGGCTGGATCCACATGGTGCTGAAAATAGTAGGCCCTGCCAGGCCTCCTTTCAGTTTTCTATGTTGGCCTAGCTGGGTTGGTGCTCACTTAGCACTGCCTCAGGCTTATGCTCATGTTGTTTGAGGTAGCAGGCCTTGCAGGCCTTCCTTAGACCATGATAGCATATTATGTGTACTGGGTACATTGCCTGTTGGAATGTGTACACCTAAGCTCAGATTGTGTAAGCTATTTACCCTCAGTAAACTTTAGGGTTTAGTGCTGGCCCTTTTTTGAGCTGGCCCTTTTATGACCACTGGCTGGTGCCACATAATGCTAAAGTAGTAGCCTTTGTAGCCTCCGTGTTGGCCCAGCTGGGTTGATTATATCTAGACTCATTCCATGGTTGAGTCTTGTCTTATGATTCACGCCGCCATCGGCTACGCCCACCTCTGTATGAGTAGGACCTAGGTCAGGCCTCTCGCAGAGTTCTGCGACGCAGTGTGTACTTCTCTTACCTAAGGGTTTTCTCGAGTACTTGGCCTGCTGGCTGGTCTTAGTCATGAAGCTACCACTGGCTGATGCCATGTGTTCATGGAAGTCGAAGGCCCCACCAGGGCCTCCTTTCAGTCTGCATGTTGGCACAGCTTTGTGTGGGTTTCTATGTGACTCATCACCATGGATGGGTCATGATTGCCACTAGCTGACGCCGCGTGTGTTCAGGTTGTTGGCCTTCGCAGGCCTATGTATCACGCTGGAGTTTGGCTTTGTACTCCTCTCGCTTAGAGATTAAAAGGTGCTTTACTGAGTACATTTTCTGAATGGCTTGCCTCTCAAGGTGAGTTTTTGTGTTAAAACCAACTGTTTGTCTGGTTTTATGCATTTGCTTCCTTGAGCCTGGTTTCCTTTAGCTCTAGTTGAGCTAAGTAGCTACCTTGTTTGTTACTCGGTTCTATTTTGCTCCTAGAACTTTGGTGGCCACTAGCTGACGCCGCGTGTGGGTCTTAAGGGCCTCCTTTGCTGGCATGTACATTTTTGAGTAGTTTCTCTGACAATTTTACTGAAAATGGTAAAAAGGGATTTGTGTCGCTGGCTGGCCAGGGCTCGGGCTGACTGATGACCTCCTTTGTAGTCGGTCTGTTTAGCCTGAACCTTGATAACACTGCCACGAGCTGATGCCACGTGTCTGCTGAGGTTATAGGCCCATGGGGCCTTCTTTAGCGCGTGATGGCGTACGCTGTACTCCTCTTGCTTAAAGAGTAGAAAGGTGCTTTTACCGAGTACACTGCTCGTTGGATTGAGTTGGACGGGCTGTGTCGTGGGCACTCACAGCTACCTAATTACTTGGTTGGTCATGCACTCAGCATGCTATGTTTTCAGTCGAATGGCCTTATGGGCCATCCTGAATACCACCATATAAATTGGGTTCTTGTTGTAAAATTAGTTCATTTGTAAGAACTTTAGTTATGTTGTAGGCCCTTTCTGGTCGGCCTCCATGACTATGTGCCTACCAGAGGTTGCGTTAGACTGTAACTTTGTCCGGCGTTTTGACGGACAGGGTCGTAAAAAATCCGTCATAATCTATTATTACCCGTCATTTTAATTTTCATCTTTTAATTATAATAACACATTTAATTGTTTTTATTTTTGCTCACATTTGAACAAAAATAAAAGCAATTAAATGTTTTATTATAATTCAAATATGAAATTAAAATGACGGGTAATTCACACGTGAAATTTCTCTGTACTGTACTATAGGCTACGTGTTGGTAGCTATTAAAGAAAACGTGGTTTCATATTTATGTTTAAATAGTCCTATGTTATATTTTAAATTCATTCATCTATTTGATTATGAAAAGTGAAGAGCATGTGTTACGGTCACATGGACTTTTAGTTTGTTTGTTTGCATTGTCACGTGTTCCTTTGTTCTGTTTCCCGCCACTTTCAGTCACCATGGACACTCATTGGACCGCGCCCCCTTGTTAACCTGTTTAGCTTGTTTGTGTCAGTGTATTTAAGTTCCTGTCTGTGTTCAGTAGTTGGTCGGGTCTCGTTTGTACTTGGATGTGTTTGGTGTATGCTCGACTCTGGATTCTGTGTTTCTCCCTGTGGATTATCTAGTAAAGACTTATTATACGTTACTCTTCCTCGTCGTGTGTTTGATATACCAGCACCGGTAACAGAAGACCCGACCAATACAGTTGCGGCGTTATTTTGTCGTCAGTGTTTTGTTATTTCCGTGTCAGTGTTTTTTCGTGTTTCACTTTTTTTGTATTCCCGTCACCATGTACTCACCTGCATTTCTGTTGCTCTGCCTTGAGCAGAAGGACCGCTCCCTCGAGGCACATTTGAAGGATTTTTTGCTCCTAGCACCATCTACACATTACCCGGACAGCAGCCTTTGCAACTTCTTGTATGCCGGCCTCAACACCGCCACCAAAGCGCTGCTGTCCGGGGAGGGGCCTCGAGGGAGCTTCATGGAATACGTCGAGTGGGTGCTGGTGTCCTGTGATTCGCTGCTCACAGTTAACATCATCGACGACAACACCAGCCCCACCAGCTACCCAGTGCCCAGCCAACAACATCCCGACTGCAAGGATCAACAGCCCGAGCCCACCGCAGGCAATGAGAACCACTCCGCCGCGACGTACACGCCAGCGCACACAAGAGCAACCGAGCTGAACATCGCCATGGAGCCTGAGCAACGCGTGCCTGACCAGGTGTGTGAGTCGGCTGCCTCAATCATCGCTGAGGGAGTCTTAGTGGAGTTCGACGGGATGGAAGCGAGCCCCGCCCAACCCCCCACCACTGAGAGTGAGTGTTCGGCCACCGCACTGGAGAGAATTTTTTTTGATGTTGAAGAGGTTGTCTTGTTTTCCCCTCTGTTATCTCCTGAGTCTGTCTATGTTCCTGTCTCCCCGCTGGTTCCGTCCAGCCCTGAACTGTCTGTCTCCCCGCTGGTCCCATCCAGCCCTGAACTGTCCGTCCCCCCGCTGGTTCCGTCCAGCCCTGTATTCCCTCCCAACCTCCCTCATCCACTACCTCTCCAGCACACCTTGGACTCTGTTTTTTGTTTTGGACCTTCCTTTGCTCCACAGTTTTTGCCCCAGTCCCCAGCTGTTCCTGTCATCCCTTCATTGATGCCTCCCATCAGTCCCTCTGCGCCTCCTCTCAGTGTTGAGATACGTCAGTTGCGTGTGAGAAGTTCAGAGAGAGTTCGGAGCATAGGTTCGGAGTCGGAGTCGGCACGTGTGAAAGTTTGGAAGACAATCAAGGTAAGCAAATAATAAAATGGTGAGCCTTGTCACTACAGACGTAGCCTTGCCTAATCAGTCTTTGTGCCGAGACTAAGTTACAGACTTCAACTATAGTTGCAGATGTTGTCTGACGTGCGTTATGATGTGGGCTAGCTAAATTGTTCAATAAAAATAGTCTCATGTAGAGTCCGAAATTAACACCCGCCGAGAGAGCGAGAGAGAGCGAGCGAGAGAGAGAGAAAAAGAAAACCCCGGCCGCGCGCGCGCACTCAATATACAGAGCGGCCAAAGCGTCAAACTTTCCCGTACTTTCTGACAAGCGTCTTTGACAAAGCGGTCAGAGCTTCTTTGCAGCTCAAGTCGGCGGCGGTGTGTACGTAACGTTACAGTTAACGCTCTATTTGTTGACGGCGCTGAGGAAAAAGGATATGTGAAGCTCCTGCCACTGGAAGAAGCGGTCGCCGCCCATTTGTGGCCGCGCACCCATCAAAGCCGCGCAGAACGTCTTCAGCACTGCCGGATCGTGCACACTCTGCCGCTGGCCAGGCTGCTTCTGCTTTCCACACCATGGCTGTTATTTTCTCGAGAAAAGGAGTTTTCTCATAGCGTTTGCAACGCAATACTCGTTCTCTTATCTCTCAGGGAACCGAGGTTACGTAAGTAACCGAGTACGTTATATACGTTTTGTTATATAACAACTGATATGACAACTTTAGCACATCAGCTAAGTTATGCATTCATTCAGTGTTTTCCATTATTGACCCTCTGCTGCCGCCACCGTTTCATAATGAACTGAAAATTTAAAACATACTACATTTGCCAATGAACTAAAATCGAAACTGTGATATGGCTTTGTGCCTTTATAAAACAGCAAAAGACAGTGATTAAGTATATATACAGTCTGTCTGTGCTGCGTGTTTTAAAGAGAAGTGAGCGCATTTGCGCACGCGATCAGCTGGTGATCTGGTGATCAAAATAAAAGCTCAAGGATATATCTTTTAAAAAGAAATGAGTACAAAAGTATTGTAAAAAAAAAAAAAAATGTTTGAACCCTTTTTAATGTCCAGGTACAAGTCAGTGCTGTTTCTTTGTTCAATTTGCACACTGTACATGGGTTGAAGCTCTTAATTTTGAGTTTCCAGAGTGCACCAGATTGATGCATTTAACCTTAAAATGTACAAAATTTTCTTCCGGGGGGGGATTGGACCCCCCTAGCGGAGGTACATCCAACAAAGTTTTACAAATTACAGTGTCAAATAATGTACATTTTCTGAACAAGAATACGACAACAAAAGCTCCTTTCATGTCAGTAAAGCTATTAATAGAAAACTGAAATGTCTTTGGACAAATATAGATTTGGGCTAAGCCCCTAATGTTTACAATGTCTGGCTCCGCCCCTGTCAGGTAACAAAACTGACAAAAA
This sequence comes from Megalobrama amblycephala, assembly GCF_018812025.1. Taxonomy (NCBI): domain Eukaryota; kingdom Metazoa; phylum Chordata; class Actinopteri; order Cypriniformes; family Xenocyprididae; genus Megalobrama; species Megalobrama amblycephala. The sequence continues at coordinate 7,825,648 of NC_063060.1, read as the reverse complement.
ATAAAATAAATTATTTCACCCCAATGATACTAAGTAAACATGGACTGACATTGATTTTTAAAATTAGGGTTACCAAACATTTTCTCCGCGCATGCGCAAACTTTTTACAAAGTCTCACTCCAGCCAAAGTCCCAAAGTTGGCAACCCTGTCAGTGTATTTAAGTTCCTGTCTGTGTTCAGTAGTTGGTCGGGTCTCGTTTGTACTTGGATGTGTTTGGTGTATGCTCGACTCTGGATTCTGTGTTTCTTCCTGTGGATTATCTAGTAAAGACTTATTATACGTTACTCTTCCTCGTCATGTGTTTGATATACCAGCACCGGTAACAGCATGAGTAAGATGCATCATAAGATGCGCAGTATGTCGGGAGTCATGGAGTGGGTCAGACATGATTTTGACCACTTCATAAAGTTTTATTTTGTAGAAAGCCTTTCTTTAAAGTGAATTTCGTTTTGTAAAAATTGTATTTTAATTGTAATCAATGTTTCATCAACCAATTGCCTGGATGTAATAAATAAGAAGTAAATATAGTAGAAAATATAATCATGACATGGAGGCGCCGACGCGATCACTGGCGCGTGAACTGGAACGCGTCTTACATGAATGAACCGAAACTCAGCTGCTTGCCTCAGAGACATGAGAAATATCTCTATAGAAAGCATGAAATATCTACTTTAACGAAAACTAAATAATTCAAAACGAAAAGAAAAAGGCTACTCTGTTTATGTAGAATAAACCGAATGAAATGTGCATTCTCTCTCTAAGCGCGTCCTTGAGGAGATGAGGAGAGTCAATGTCAACTTCATCTTTGTCGTCAACACTGATTCAGAAAACATTACTTTATTAATAAACAATTAAAATGTCTCCTCGCGGTTTTGGTCACATTCAGAAGACCAATATCGATTCGTAAATCCCAGGCTATATGCCTTTTTCAGTTGACGAATAAACAGTAGCTAGTGTGCCTCCCATCCAATAAATCACAATAGGCTGAAAGCTTTGAGTTGCTTTTGATATGGAACAAAGTCTCAGATTTAAAATTCTGTCCATTTCATTAAAAAATTCAAGCAATAAATACCGTTTTGGCGCTCTTTAATGTGGCGTCATATATCGTTGTAGCTTCTGGGTACTTGCCTGTGCGTTATCAAACGCATAGCAAAAGTTTTGTGCCAGTTTCATTTTTGTTCTGGATCCAGTGCTCTGCTGCTACATTGGAGCGCACTCGCCACCAACTGAACAGGGGTGTGAATTACAGTTACAATTTACAGTAGATCACCCTGAGTGTAATCTGTCACCATGACGGACGGCCTTCAGATTTTTCCGTCAATGTTAAAAAAATTCCGTCAATGATGGATAATTTTCGGTTAACGCGACCTCTGGTGCCTACAGTATGGTCTGTCTGTTAGGTTGAGCTTTGTACTTCCCTTTGGGTTGACTGCGTAATTGTGCTTAGCTCCCTAATGCCGAGTTCAGACTGCACGATTTTCAAAGTAGTCGGGTCACTGTTCTTTTCACACTGCATGACTATCTTGGCCAGCATTCAGTCGCTGCTATGTTCATACTGCACGATGGATCGGCGACAGAAGGTTTCACACTGCATGACTTTACAATAGGAAGAATCGCCGACAACTCTGTCTGGCACGCAAACTACGTTTCACAACCAAACACACGCGAGATGTGACAAGGAAACAACGCGCGCAAGACCAGAGTTCTCACGTGAGACTGGCCCTGTGTCTCAATCAGCTCCCTAGCTCCCTAGGTCGTGAATCAGTATATAATGAAAGCGAATGTGGCTGATACCCTGATCAGTGCCCTGACTGCTGATCTAGGGAGCTGATTGAGACACACGGTGGGATTATTATTAAAAATAGTAGCCTGCAAGAAGCTTGAAATACAAATTGCCTGTGCGCTGATTTGCAGCGAAAACAACATAAAGAAAAGAAGAATATGGAGAAGGAAATGTTTGGGGAGACGCGAAGAACAAGGATTGTGTGTTCTGCAACGACAGTTGGGGCAAAATACATAACTTTTCAATGTGCTGCTGTGATGGTCAAGCAAATGTTTGTGCTTTGCTTCTGTATGATAAAATTGTAATGTTTATCTGAAACGAAGCCATGCTTGCTGATATTGTGGTCTATAACTCCTCCCCGAACTCCCCGCTGCTCTGTATCTCGCTCTCTCATTGGCTGTCGGTCATTGCCGATGTAGTTTTCAGTCAGAACACTTTTCACACTGCAGGATTTTGAATCGCCGACAGGTCCAGATATTTAGCATGCCAAATATCTCACGATTCTCTCAGATCACGTCTTTGCTCATTCACACTGTGTGATTGTCACTCGCGTGAACGAGCACCGATTTGCCTGTGATTTCGGGCATTTGTCGGCTATTTCTCAAAACCTGTCGGCGAGCCAAAATCGGGGCTAAAATCGTGCAGTCTGAACTCGGCTTAAGCTGGTCATTGGTTGTAGATTTCTATCTTCTATGAAGTCTCCCTTTCAGAATAGCCCTAGGCTGGTTTGTGCTCCCCTGTACCAGGGTTTTTCTAGCGCACAGCCTCCTCAGTGCTTTTATCAGACGCTGAGTAGATCCTAGGACGAGTGGATTATAATCCCCTCAATACGAGGGTTTATAACGCTCAGCTGAGTTCCACTCTCCAGGATGCCCATCTCTGCGCGTGGGTTTGAGTCCCTTACTGCTCTTTCGCAGTTGCTCTTATCTGCTCTCTTCATTGAAGAATGCGCTTTGGAGATTCTGTGTATCAGACAGGGCTGGCCCAGACTATGTTTGGCTTTTGCTAGATTAGTATGGCCTCCTTGGTGGCTGGATATATCATTCCCCATAGCGTGATCAAACGCAGAGTTGAGTTTCCTATGTAACCATAGTTCCCTGAGAACAGAGAACGAGACTCTGCGTTGCCCTGCCATGCTTCGGGCTGCCTACTGAACAGTCTCTCAAAGACGAGTAGGTGTTGACTGCTTCCTCAGGCGCTCCCTTTATACGTCACGGTTCACACCGTAATGATGTCATAGGCTGTCGCCGGCCAATAGGATTGGAGTGTTGTGATTCTTGGCATTTCGAACACCTGTCACGAGTGACGTTCTCTCCCCATAGCGTGATCAAATGCAGAGTCTCGTTCCCTGTTCTCAGGGAACTATGGTTACATACGTAACCTGAGACGTTTTATATTATTTTATTGTTTTGAACTTAAGTTTAAAAGTTTTGAAAACAGTATTTAAGCATGTGCAAAATGTCCTGCAATTAAACAGTTTTGGCCAAGTGAGAAAAGAATGTAATTTGAAAGATGTATTCATTGAATGCATTTTGTGCCAAAGCAGTGATAAATGATCCACAATTTCTGTTGTGCCTACTGTGTGAAGAATTTAAAAAAAAAAAGTGATTGAGCAATGGGTCCTAGCGATTGTAAAAAACTGTAATTGAAAAATATAGGCAGTATTTTTGAAAACTAAATTCATAATTTAAAGTCCCCCTGTGATGAAAATCAAGTTTTTAATGTTGTTTATATGTCTGTTTGGTGTTTTTTAACCATATGCAAATTCATAAGTCAACACCATTGCTGAGTATTTTCTCTACAAAACTGCAGTAAACTGGTTTCTGACGCTGGTGTTTCTGACGTCACAAACTACCTTGTAACCAATCATGTCAATGTGCCAGCGGGCTTTAGCATAACTGATCGCGCAAGGGCGTCTCAAAAGAAGGTTATTCCGGTATATTTTTCTGTTGATTTGAAAAATCGGGTAGATTTAGCATTATGGCGGGTGTATTATGCATATTACGATGTTATGATGAACTACATTCCTTTCTCCACTGATGTTCTGAGTTGTTCAAAGTGTTTCTAAGGATACTGACTGTTCGAAGGCAGCTGTCTCATGAATGTGAACATTTTTTTGTGTAACATTTGCAACACATTAGCTGTTTGATAACATAGTCAAAGCTAACATTGCAAACATAGCAAAATGCTAATCATATTAATTACCATTATGTGTCCGATGTTTTAAAAAGTGATATCATTGTCCAGCAATTACCTCAGTAAGTTGACCGAGTGGATCTCATCAAAGCTCGTGCGAGTGAATGGAGTGGAGTTAACATATTCATATATCCGTATATATTGAGGCAAGGGTGTAGAGTTACATTCAAGCTATTGTAAGGCATTACGATTTTTTGTTCGATAACACTTTACTTGAAGGGGTGTGCATAAGACTAACATGACACCTTCATAATCATGACATGACACAGGTCATGAATATGAAGGAGGTTTTATGCATGTTTATGACAGCTGTCATTAAATGTCATTTGCTCAATTATGTCATTTTTAATGCAAAGATGACATTGTTTGAGATGTCCGAGTTATGACAACTTGAAATAAACCAATACATCATAACCTGTCACTGTCTTTGTCATGACAACTTGACATCATTTAGCTTTAGGGGTTAACATTACATTAAACTGTCATGTGGTTGGTTTTGACATTGGCTGTCATCAGGCCATTATAATAGTGTCATGAATATTTATCTTGACCTCAACTACAGTGGTACAAATTGAACTTGTCATTAAAATGTCATTAAGTGACAATACTCTGACAAATAATTCTATAACAACGTCATGAATATTTTTCATTTCATGTTTGTTTTTTAAGTTTCCTCCAACAGAAGGTCAGATAATAGACAATTTCAAATTTCTTAAAAAAGATGACACTGTTATAAAATAATGGTAACACTTTATTTTAGGGTCTTTTAACTTATTACCATTAGCATGCATATTACTAGAATATTGACTATTTATTAGTAATTATTAAGCACATATTAATGCCTTATTCTGCATGACCTTATTCTAAATTCTTAATCCTACCCAATACCTGAACTTAAAAACTATATTTAGAAGCAGTAAATTAGGAGTTTATTGAGGGAAAAGTCATAGTTAATCGTTTATATATGTGTTCTCTATACTGAAGTGTTATCAAAATAATGTAATGTAATGTTAACCCATAAAGCTAAGTAGTTTTTTAAGTTTGATAATTAATATGCTGTCATGTTTATGACAGGTTATGATGTCTTGGCAATGTCAAGTTGTCATGACAAAGACACTGACAGGTTATGATGCATTGGTTTAATGTCAAGTTGTCATAACAAAGACATCTCAAACAATGTCATCTTTGCATTAAAAATGACATAATTGAGCGAATGACATTTAATGACAGCTGTCATAAACATGCATAAAACCTCCTTCATATTCATGACCTGTGTCATGTCACGATTATGAAGGTGTCATGTCAGTCTTATGCACACCTCTTCAAGTAAAGTGTTACCTTTTGTTCACAGGAAAAAAAAAAACGTAATTTAATTTAACGTAATTTAAATATGTAATTTTGGTGATCAAACATGAGTTTTAAGGGATAAAATTGCTGACTACAGGGGGACTTATAAGGTAAAGAAAACACTCAAACAGTAACCACTTAATCTTATAAAACTGCTGCAAAATATGTGTTGTCAGATAAAATCATTTAATAAGGAGAATATATAAAACATTCTGTCCAGGCTTTATTTCTGTATTCTCATGTCATAAATTAATTTTGTATCGTCCAGTTTGACATGACTTGGGTACATTTATGGTTTAGGCCAGGGGTTATCAAACCTGTCCTGGAGGACCCCCAGACATTTTGTACGTCTTCCTCATCTAACACACCTGATAAGGACAACAAATAACAAATAAGGGAGAGTGTCCAAAAAAGTAATGAGAATGTGTCAAAAAAGGGGGAATGTGCAGGGCTGGGGGTCCTCCTGGACAGGTTTGAAAACCCCTGGTTTAGGCACTTTGTTATCTGAATTTTGACATTACAAAAAATAACACAGTGCTATTTCTGTTTTTTTTTTTTTTTTAACACATGCACCAAATTGTGGTAAAGCTGCAAATATATTAAACTTTAACCAAATTTGTGGGCTTGGCAGGTTGTCCACAGAAAGAAGCAAGTACAACCATGAAGGAAAGAAGCACAAGTCAAAAAAAGGTACAGATGATACATGTGTATATAATTAATGCTAAAAAAAATATTTGGGTATTTGTTTACCTTAATCAATTAAAATTAGTAAACATTATTTCTTTAACATTTTGTGAAAGTAATTTTGTTGTGTAAAAACATGTAATAGAAGTGGTCATCCTTTTATGTTTTATGGTTGCTTGAAGACAACAATTACTCAAATTTACTAGAATGATCATGTGTCACTAAAGGATGTCAGGAAAGAAACACATACTCCTTGATCCTCATTCCCCAGTACTAAAGGGGGATGGAGGGGTAGGTTGGGAATGTAAGGGTCAGAAAAGGCCCCCCTTTAATAGGGGCCTATAAACTCTACACTGTAAAAAAAATCCCAGTAAAATTTACGGTAAAAAACCGGCAGCTGTGGTTACCAGAATTTTACCGTAAAAAATACGGTAGCAACGTAAAAAAAAAATCTGTTAAATTTACGGTAAAATAACATATTTCATTAACTGATATTAATGTTAATTTACCAACCTAATGAAGTACTAATATCTGTTTTGTACCTTTATAATACACTGACAATCACCAAACACAGTGGTGATGAGAGTCACATGATGAATCAAAATTCATCACAAGCTAAGGAGGACAGCACTAACATATAGAAGGTGCACACAGTGTCATTCACACACACACTAAACACCATCATGGTAACACACATGACATTTTAAAAATGCAATAAACATTAATTTAACAACATTAGGTGTAACATAAAACCCTAATGTACATAACTGATTAGGAAAAAATGAGAAATACTAAGAAGTTATTTCAACGAAAATATATCAAATGTGAAGTGTCACGCAGGGAATTGTGGGAATGTCAATTTACGGTTTTTCACTGTAAATTTTTACAATGAATTGTTATTTTTCACTTCCAAAAACTGTAAATTTAACGGTATTTTACCGTAAAATTACATTAAATGTACCGTTAGATCTATTACAGTTATTCACCGTATATAGTACGGGAACTTTCTGTAAACCAATTGACAGTTTTTCACCGCAGCATTTTTACAGTCTTTTACTGTTAAAATCACAGTCATTTTTTACAGTGTAGTGACACCTTGGCAGCCAGACATAACAGCGATTTTATCATTTTGTTATGCTATTGTAAAGGGTTAGTTTACCCCAAAATGAAAATTCTTCCATAATTTACTTGCCCACAAGCCATCCTAGGTGTATATGACTATCTTCTTTCAGCCAAACACCATCAGAGTTATATAAAAAAATATCCTGGATCTTCCAAGCTTTATAATAGGAGTGAATGGTACCCTAGATTTTAAAGCCGATAAAGCTCATCCATCCATCCATCATAACAGTAATCAAAATTACTCAAGGGGGTTAATAAAGGACTTCTGAAGTGAAGTCATGCATTTTTGTTAGAAAAATATCCATATTTATAACTTTATAAATTACAATCACTGGCATCCGTTAACGGCTGCTCTTCTGCCATTCCGGAATAGGATTTAGGAGTAGCGTAAGCTTAGGTGAGAGTAGACACCTCTTGCGGTTCAAACAAATAGGGCTGGGCAACAAACTCAAGCTCCTCTTCTCTCCTCTGCACTTCTGCGTTCGTCAACGCACGTATGTTGGGACACTGCAGATGTTAATTTTCAATTAATCAAAACAGCATTATGATTGTGACCATCTCCAAATCAGTGGAGTTTAATGCTGCAGAGATTATGGAATAGAAGCAAAAATATCATCTTTGAAAAGCAATTAGCAGTTCTCATTAAGTCTAATAAGGAGTTAAGGTTGAAATTGTCAGAGCTTGAGCATTATAAGCAGAGATTGAATCTTTGTATTAAAGGGATGAAAGAACATGCTGACGAGGATGCATGGATAGAGGTGGGTGAACTTCTGGGTACCATAGCCCACATCTGGCACAGAAACTGGAAGATGTCTTTGACTCAGTTCACCGGATTGGGATAAAGGAGAGTGGAAGACACTGTCAAATGATTGTTCAGTTCACCATGCAGAGATACAGAGACAGTGATTGTACTTTTTGGTCTAAACAGTGGGGTGAACCAATTTTAACTTAGTGAGTTATGCCATGATGCCATAGTTGCACAATTTTCCTGGGAAACATTGGATAGACATTGGTTATTTTGCATTCAAGAAATTTTTGAAGAAACAAAATATGCTACTGATCTTGTTATATTGGGGGGTGACTTTAATATGGTGTATGATGAGTGGTTAGATAGGTCACCAAGTAAATATAATGTCCATTATTATAATTCATTCACGAGTTTGTTTCCTCATGAAATCTTTAAGCTAATAAGGTTAAGCGTATTTGGCTTACTGTCCGCTGTGGAGGGGCTCGAGGAAGCAGCTTCAACTCGAGCTTGGATATACCCCCCAGGGACTACTAGTGCCTGGAAGAGAAGTATGATAGATGAGATGAGATGCCTAAGTTATGTGGTGGAGTTGGGGAGGTGGAGGGATATCGAAACAACTGATGCCAGAGCAGGGTGAGTAGCTGCTTATATGCTCTGGTCATTAATTGAAAGATTAGGGTTCCCTCCTCTTGAAATTATGTTTGAATTTCACTAATTGAAAGATTAGATGGGTTCACTCCTCCTGAAATTACGTTGTGAACTTCACTTATTATTACGAAAGTGTAATAAAGGTTAATTAGATCCCTGGCGTGAGTCAACACCCTATCTAAGACAGTTATCTTGGTTTAAACCTGACGTCTCTAGCAAGTCCTGAATTGACTTCTGGTTAATTTCTCATTTTTTGCTTTATCAAACTATATCTAGTATCAACTGATACTAGTATCAGCTCCCCTTACAGACCAGTTCAATCGTGTTTGATGAATCATAAAAAAAAAATAAAATGTTTAAGTCTAACCTTTTTGGAAATGAAGATTGTAAAATTGGTTAAAGATATTGTTTCAAAAATTGTTAATGATAATAGCTGTCACGGTGCTCCGAGACTTGCAAGTAAATATCCAAGTGCAGTTTATTTAAGGGAAATCCAAACTCCCAATTACAGCCAGGCAAGGGTCAAAATCCATACAAACAAGAAACAAGACAAAAAACAAACAAACAAACAGAGAAACAAGAAGTCAAATTGCTCAGATTTGCAGGGTAACATTCAGCAAAAACTTGTTAACACAGACAACCAAACTGCGTATAAATATAAAGACACTAACATCATAATAGAATCATCTTGTCATTGCACACAGCTGTTGAGTCCAGAACAAAGGGCTATGGGAATTGGAGTCCTAAGAGTGATTAAAGGATTAGTTCACTTTTAAATAAACTTTTCTTGATAATTTACTCACCCCCATGTCATCCAAAATGTTCATGTCTTTCTTTCTTCAGTCGAAAAGAAATTAAAGTTTTTGATGAAAACATTCCAGGATTTTTCTTAGGTTTCCAGGATATTTAATTTCTTCAAAATTAGTTTCACTGCAGCTTCAAATTGTTCAACATGATCCCAGATGAGAAATAAGGGTCTTATCTAGTGAAACCATTGCTCATTTTCTGAAAAAAATGGAAAATTATATAAGTTTTAACCTTAAATGCTCACCTTGAACTAGCTCTCTTCTTCTTCTTCTCTATTTGAATTCTAGCAGTGTAGACACTGCTAAGAGTAATGCTGCCCTCCACAGGTCAAAGTTTGAACTAATTTTTATATGCAATATGCTAGTTCAATAGTATATAACAATTAGTTTAAACTTTGACTTTAAACTTAGTTTAAACAATGAGCGATGGTTTCTCTAGATAAGACCCTTATTTCTCATCTGGGATCGTGTTGAACAATTTGAAGCTGCAGTGAAACTAATTTTGACCTTCAACTGTTTGGTGCCCATTCAAGTCTACTATATGGAGAAAAATCCTGGAATGTTTTCATCAAAAACTTTAATTTCTTTTCGACTGAAGAAAGAAAGACATGGACATATTGGATGACATGGGGGTGAGTAAATTATCAGGAAAAGTTTATTTAAAAGTGAACTAATCCTTTAATGTCCAGAGTAGACTGCCCTCTGGTGGCAGTCAAAGGCACAGAAAAGTTAGTGCTGGCCACTAGGGCTATAACGGGACAGTCAGGGAGCTCAGGAACCCCCTCTAAGGCACTGTTTAGAATGATCTCTCTGGCTGTATTAAGGCAGACAGACAGTTCAGGAATGACCTCTATGGTCGTGTCGAGGCAAACAGGAAACTCAGGAACCAGCTCTGTGGTCATATCAGGGCAGACAGAGCACTCAGAGATGACTTCCATGGTCGTATCAAGGCAGACAGGGAGTTCATAGATCACAAGGCACAGAGGCAAACTCTGGAGTAAACTCATGGACTGGAGTGGGCTTATGGGCTGGAGCTGACGTGTGCGCAGCCCACACACACCAAATGGCTGTGGCCGAAAGCTCAGGCGTGGCAGCCATCTCGGCTGAGAGTTCTGGAGTGGACTCACAGGCTGTAGCCTGGAGTCCTTCCGCTTCAACCCCACTGCAAAAAGATTGAGCTAATTCACCCACCTCCATGCTCTGCTGGCGTAGGGCCGTCAAGTTTAAGACGTGCCCTCCATTCAAGCTTAGAAGCTGGGGGAACGATCCGGACATGGGCGTAGGTTTAGGGGGGGACGCTAGGTACTAGTCCCTATCAATATTTTGAGATGACAAATTTGTCCCCACCAATATTTAGCAAGCTCCTTTGAACTGCTATTTGGATTTTTGCACTGCTATTTGGATCGATTCTAACAGCCAGGACGACGACAGTACAAGAAACGCCGTATTTTGATTGGCGGCGGGGTATCTGACAGGCTACACGCGCGGGCCGGGACTACTTTTGTGCTTGCACTAGCAGCGAGCGAGCGAGCGGGTGGTGTGTGTGTGTGTGTGCACGCGCATGTTGAGGAAGCCGACGGTAAGTTACCAGGGCTGTCTCTCTGCCACATACAAAGGCCAGAGTAAAAACATTTTAATATTCCATTTTTTTGCCCCTTTTTGTACTTTGTAGATCCCACCCAAGAAGAAGAAAGGGGACATAAGAAGCTTTTTCATAAAGCAGAGTCAGAGTGTAAGTAGGCAAAATAACTAGCTAGCCACACAATAAACTAGCAGTAGTGACTGACCAGGCTTTCAAATGCAGATTCTGTGGAAAATAGTATTAACTGGTGATAGTATGTGTTACCCAGGATGATAGAATGCTACGTTAGCAAGTAACTGAATGTCAATTAGCCTGTACCTTAACTTAACTGAATCTTGCAGTCAACATAAACGGTGGATCTGAGACATTTTTCATTTCCTACATTCTGTTTATGTAATGTATTTGTGAGTGTAGCCTATCCTACATGCAGAGAAATAAAAGGGAAACCACCCACAGTTTAATGAAGAACTGACATTGCTAGACACATGTGCTGGAAAAACGTGTTGGCAATGTTAAAAAGGCAAAAGTTAACACTGTTGGTTATTCAAATATAATGAATCATTATTTAATTGATAATATCCAATAACACTACCTGGTAGGAGGGTTAAACTTGCTAGCCATAGGATAGACTACAAAATTAATTAACCATTTTGTATGCAGGAAAGACAGCATCAAACCACAACAGATTTACAATTACATTTATTCATTTAGCAGACACTTTTATTCAAAGCGACTTACAATTGAGAACAATAGAAGCAGTAAATCTAGGACAACAATATGCAAGTGTTATGACCCTTCCCAGTTTATTCTAATGCACTATTTTTTATTTTTGTTATACTAATCAATATTATATAGTTCAACAATGATAAAATGTTAGAATATGATCTGTATTTTATTCTAATGTTGATCTAGCTTACTGCTAGTCTCATACAGACAAACTAACACATAGATTAACATAAATTTCAACACATTAATCCACAAAACCATGTCTCCTTCATATTTAAAAATGGCTCTGAAATATAAACATGATGTGTTGAATGCATACTGTGTTACGTGTGTATTTTAATAAAAAAGGAAATCACCATTAAATCACTGGTATCTTACAACAAAAGAATTCCACCAAAGCTGAGACCAAACCTATGCCCATGGATCCGGATAACCATACTGCTCGACCTAGCGTGGTCAGTTTTTTGTCACGGTGCTTTGAGACTTGCATGTAAAGATCCAAGTGCAGTTTATTTAAGGGAAATCCAAACTCGTAGTTACAGCCAAGCAAGGGTCAAAATCCATACAAATCAGTCCAAACAAGACAAAAATCCAAACAGAAAAACAAGAAGCCAGAATGCTCATATGCGCAGGGTAACAATCAGCAAAAACTTGATAACACAGACAGAACCAAACTGTGTATAAATAGACAGACACTAACAACATAATAGACAACAAAGGGTTATGGGAATTGGAGTCCTAAGAGTGATTAATGTCCAGGGTAGCGTGCCCTCTGGTGGTAGTCAAGGGCACTCCATCAGGTGATTATGACAGCTTGGTTTCCTGGACAAGTAAATAGGAATTCTTTAAATACAAACTTCTCCAAATATCTATTTTTTATTTTTTTTATAGTAAACAGCTTGATAAATCTTATATTTTAGAAGAGACCTCTGTTATTAAAGAAATAAATGAATATTCTATCAAATTAAGTTAAACAGAGGATAATAGATCAAGATTAAGGGGCATTTATTAGATCAAGAGCTAAGTGGATGGCAAAAGGAACTCTGTTAAAACTTTAATCTTTGGGGTGTTCTAATACACAATTAATAGCTGAAGAAATCACCAACTTTTTTTAGGATTTATATTCATCCTTCTCTTCAATATTATTCCCTCTTTGAAAAAAAAATGTCCCTCATATAGATGAACAATTCGAAATTATATGTAATGCAGAATTAACAATTGAAGAGCTTGATTCTGCTGTTGTGTCTGTCATTAGATAAATCACCTGGCCCAGATGGTATTACATCCAACTTCTATCATAATTTTTGGGATTTATTAAGGGAATTTCTTAATGCAGGTTTTCAGGAAATGACTAAAAACTGGTTTTGCCTAGTTCAATGAGACAAGGCCTCATCATGCTTATTCCCAAACCAGGAATGACTGGACAACTTACCACCTATAACTTTACTAAACAATGACTATAAAATGACTAACCCACATATATAATAATCACTTGAAACTTGATTTATTCAAAATTATTGGGGAGACACAAACTGATTTCATTAGGCTGATCTTTACTTATTAATATTCGACTGGTTCTGGACTTGCTGGAGTATAAACAAGAAATGGAGGATGATGATGGGGTACTTTTATTTTTAGATTTCAATAAAGTTAGAACATTCTTTAATTTTTTAAATGTTTACAACACAAATACCAATAGCTCAGGTGTCCTACCAAAAGGTACTTCATCCAGATTTGATATCAAGAGATGAGTTAAACATTCTCATCTTCATTATTTATTCTGGCTACAGAGATGTCATGAACTGCACAGGGACACGAAGGCTGAGGATCTGAATGCAGGATTTATTAGGATGAACGTAGTCGTACAGGCAGAGGTCAAACACCAGCAAACAGATACAAGCGGGCAAGGCAAGAGTAATCCAATAAACAGGCAGGGAATCAAGAAAACAAGGGAACATGAAACAAGGAAACGCTCAGGATTGCAGTAGTAACACTAGACAAAACTTTGCACCGATAGAGTGAAACACTATATATTATATATTATATTAAGGGGTGTGGTCCAATGAGTGTCCATGGTAACAAACAAGGGGAGCAGCAGGGGAACATGAGGTGCACAAACAGAGGAGACACAGGGAACACAGACAAGGATCATGACATAGCCCCCCTCCTAAGGAGTGGCTTCCAGATGCTCCAAATCCAGAGAGGCAGGGTGGAGGTGAAAAATGGGGCGGAGTGGAGGGCCAGGTCCATGGAGTGGAAGAGGGCCTGCCAACAGAAGCTTAGCAGGGTGCCAGGGCGGAGCAAGCGGCCAGGGTGGCGCAGGCTGGGAAGGAGGTCTTCAGTGCGGGTCCAGGGACTCTAGGTGCCATGGCGGCTCGGATGCCTCAGAGAGATTCTCGGAAATTCCTTTGGGAGGGTCTGCACTTTGGCCTGGAGTGGATTCTGAAGCGGGATAGTGGAATGGATTATGAAGTGGGATAGTGGAATGGAGCGGGCTCGTGGAGTGGAGCGGGCTCTGCAACTGGAGCTGAGTCTGGCGCAGGCTTGGTGACTGAAGCGGGCTCAGAGTCTGGAGCGGGCTCGGTGACTGGATTTATTAGGATGAGCGTAGTCGTACAGGCAGACGTCAAACACCAGCAAACAGATACAAGAGGGCAAGGCAAAAGAGTAATCCAATAAACAGGCAGGGAATCAGGAAAAACGAGGAACAAAAAAACACTCAGGATTACAGTAGTAACACTAAACAAAACTTCACACCAAATGAGTGAAACACAGGGACTATATAGTATATACTATATACACAGACACAAACAAGCTTATCAAGATAACGAGTTAACAAGGGGGCGTGGTCCAATGAGTGTCCATGGTAACAAACAAGGGGAGCAGCAGGGGAACATGAGGTGCACAAACAGAGGAGATACAGGGAACACAGACAAGGATCATGACAGATGTTGGCTCTCATAATTAAATTCTGCAATGCTTCCCAACAAACTTATTTCCTCTTGTTTCAATTCTATATTATATCCGACATTTCTATATCATAATGGTATTTTGCAAGCTTTATGATAAGCCATTTGTAAAAAATGTGAATACAATATATTTGTATTCAATATAATATGCCTGATTGGTGTATATACTGTATACATATAATATATATATTTTATGTAATGGCAAAGCTCCATTTTCAGTGACCATTATCCCTGGCCTTTAACCCTTGATGGGTGCTTGGGGTCAGTCTGACCCCGCTGACAGTTTCCGTTTTTAAAAAGTGTTCCCTTCATCTCAAGGGCATGAAACTCTGTGAATTTTCCTAAATAATCTAAATCTAAACGTGCACAAAAAAATCTGGGCTTGATTTGGTTGTTCTAAAGGTGTGTAAAAAAAAAAAAAAAAAAAAATCACCCTCAGGGTCAGATTGACCCCACATTGAAAATGAATGGGAAAATGAAAAAAGCTACTTTTTTCATTTTATTTGTCAAAAACATAAAAAAAAATACATCCAGAATAAATCTGAAATGTTCTACATTTGCATAAAGGTCTGGTCCTAGACCATAAACACAAAGTACACACACACACACACACACGTGTGTGACTGCAACAGAGAGCATTTTTATAGAAACTGGCAAATAATAAATATAATAATAATAAATAAATGGCAACAAAACTGGCCTAAATCTGAAAAATTTTACATGTAAATAAAGGTCTGGTCCTTGACCATAAACACAAAGTGAAACGAACATTCTATCTCATACACACACACATACACACACATAAACATAAACACACACAGACACACACACACACACGTGTGTGACTGCAACAGAGGGCATTTCTGTAGAAATTGGCAAATAAAATAAAAAAACTGGCTTAAATCTGAAAAATTTTACATGTAAATAAAGGTAAATAAAGGTTTGTGTTTTACATGTAAAACATAAAGTCAAACGAACTTTCTAACTCATACACACACACACACATACACACACACACACACACACACACACACACACACACATACAAACACACACATGTGTGTGTGTGTGACTGCAACAGAGAGCATTTTTTAGAAATTGGCAAATAAAATCAACAAAACTGGCCTAAATATGAAAAATGTAAATACATGTAAATAAAGGTCTGGTCCTTGACCATAAATACAAAGTCGAACAAACATTCTATCTCACACAAATACACACACATAAACACAAACACCCACAGTCCCTATTGAGTCCCTATTGAGTATTGACCTCTATTGGATATATGTGGTCATTGCACTTTCTTTCTTTAACTATAATTCCTAAAGTTTTTCCACAAACCTCTAGATGGTAGTATTCTATCCCTAACACATAGAGCAATGTCCAAATACAATTTAGATTTAATTAAGTTCATCATTAAAGTGATTTTTTCATTAAAGATCAAATTTTCATGAGCCAATTTATGACATGGTTAAGTAATTGTGCAGTAAATTGGTAAAAAAAAAATATATATATATATATATATATATATATCCACAAAAACAGCATAAATGTATAGATGAGAAGTAAATAAAAAAAAATGATATAAAGTTTATCATATAAAAAATGTATATTTCCTTATGCAATCGCTCTGTAAAAGTTTGGGGTCAATCTGACCCCGAGGGACTAAATCATCGGTACAATTAAGGGACCTTAATAAAGTATGGAAAGTGTGAAAGGGTTTTGATGAATAGAAAGTTCAAGAAACATTATTTATTTGAAACAGAAATCTTTTGAAACACTATTGGAACGTACTGTTCTGTGGTTGTGTTTTTTAAACCATTAAAATCAACTTTTTATTTTTTTAGATTGGAGTGGCATGATTCTTCAGTATAAGACTTCAGTCATTGACAGATTTAAGTTTGTGACAGAGTATCACCATCCATCTGAAGAACGCGTGGAACTGGCTGCCCGTTACACTGAACCAGTGATCATTCAGAAGACCAAAGAGCAGATTGAGAAGTACTATCGTGAACATGTGAAGTCTGCTCACGCTTCTGGAATAAATACATCATATAAACTGTTATCAAATGACAAGAATCACAGCATCAGAATAGACCAGCTGTTCAGTCCCGACAGTGATGGAAACACACCGAAAACTGTGATTCTCAGTGGTGATTCTGGAAGAGGTAAATCCTTCATGTTACAGAAGATCATGTTGGACTGGGCTTCTGGAGAACTTTACTCTGAAAACTTTGCTGTAGTTTTTCTGTTGAAGTGTGAAGAGCTGAAGTGTATTTCTGAGGAGATGAGCTTGATTGATCTCTTGAGCTGGAGTTGCAGTTTAACACCAGATCACATCTCACAGATACTACAGTTAACACCAGAGAAAGTCCTCTTCCTCATTGATGGATTGGATGAGTATGTATTTCATCCACCCATTCATTTCGTTGCTTTACACACTAATCCATCCAAGAAAACGTCACCTATGGACACTCTTAAGAGTCTGTTGTGGGGTGTTTTGCTGCCAGAATCATTCATGCTTGTAACTATGAGATCTATAGCTGATGATACTGTGATGAATCTCATTGAGGGACCTCAGCGTTACACTGATATTGTGGGCTTCTCTGAGAGAGGGGTGCAGGAGTACTTCCACAAGTTCTTTCAGGATGAGCAACTCTTTAATAAAACATATGAGAGTGTGAAGACAAATGAAGGCGTCATGACTACCTGCTCTGTGCCTTTGCTGTGTTGGATGATCTGTTTTTGTCTGAAGAAGCACTTTACAGGTGGGGAGCATGTGATGGCAGAACTAAAGACAACCACCTCCATATATGTGCACTTTGTGTCCACTCTACTGGAGCATCATGATCAGAGTCAGTCTGTCCTCACCATGCTGAGGAGTCTGGGTCAGCTGGCAGAGGAAGGGATGAAGAAGCGAGAAGGTATTTTTGAAGAGAAGAGTGTGACTGCCACTGGCTTAGATCCCGCTACTAGTCTGTTCTTGGGTAAAGATAAAGAGATAAACAGACAGGAGCCAGTGTTCAGGTTTATGCATCCAACCTTTCAGGAGTTTTTTACAGGTCTTTATTATGTTTTACTGGATGAAAAAGAGTCCTGGGGAAAAGTCAGTGAACTGTTGAACAAGCTGAAATATAAGGGTATAATCGATGTACCATCTCCAGAAAGAAGATCAAATTCCATCCCTTCAGTCATGATGTTTCTCTTTGGCCTCTTAAATGAGAAGGTGAACAGCTCACTCTTTGAAAAGATCAAGTGGACTGTTCCTCACAAAATCAAACTGAAGAAAGACTTACAGGATATTATCTTGACAATGAAAAAACAGCACGGATGTGAACTGTTTGCTCTTCACTGTCTGTATGAGCTCCATGATGAGGTGTTCATGAGGAGAACTTTGGCAGATTGGGTATCCATGGATCTGTCTAACATTTCCCTGAGGAGCACAGACTGTTGTGTGCTGCTGTACTGTCTTCAGTGCTGTCCACACATCAGAGAACTGAACCTCATGTACTGTGATTTAACAGCTGATAAACTCAAGATTCTTCAGCCAGCACTCTGTATGTGTGAGACCCTGAGGTCAGTGTGATGCATGGAGAAACACTTGTTGATTGAAATGTAATTATTGATTGAAACTTCCTAAAATACAAATGCAGAATATTATTACTTAAATTACTTTTATGTCAGTGACAAGACATAATAATAATAATACAAGACCTACAAAACTGTGGGTTTCTTAAAATATGAGACAGATATTTTGCCTCTGATGACATCCCTTAGTTTAGATTGTAGTTGTTTTAAAATGTCATATTTATGAATTGAAAATATTAAATTTAATATGAATATGACAATTGTAACATTTGCAAAGAAAGCACTGAAATGTAAAAATATTTATACATTACAACATACATTAGTAATAAAAAAACGTAGATATACAGTATCGAAATGCACACTCAATTGTACTCAAGTTGCAAGAATATGTTTTGCCTTTCCTTGACATTTTTAGAGTCATTAAATCAGAAAATTTGCCAACATTTTTGAAACCATGTGAAAACATAACGAATAGAAAGATGAAATTTCTATGCACAAAATGTTTAAACCAGATTTTAAATAGATTTCTCCTCTTCTTTATCTTGGACATGCTTATTTGACATTGACCCATTTATCATATTTATATCATATATTACTCAGTAAAAGATTTAATTTCTAAATTAATTTTGTTTTTGTTTTTGTTTCAAGGTTGTCAGTGAAAAACCTTCCAGAAGTTGGAGATTTGATCCAGATTGATTCAAAACTCTTGAAAAAACTAAAGTAATTTTAACAAACATCCTAATTCCAATAAAGCCATTTGAAATATTTAGAAAACTAATAAATTATTGAATTTAAGTGAATTGTTGAAATGTTATCTGGTTCTATGACTTGGTAGAGTTCAAGAGGATGAATACAGCGCTGAGAGTCCCAGATGGACGCTTGACCTGTCAGTCACTCCTGGAGAAATCTTGTAAGAAAATATTGCACATAAACTATAATCTTTCTTATCAAGAATAATTCATAGCATAAGTATATATTCCTATATAGAAAAATGTATGTTGTAGAAAACAGATATAATTCATAGTAAGTGTGGTGCTTAAATAACATTAAATAAATGTTCATCTGTGTTTTTCTTTGTTTCAGGTTGACTTTGAGCTCCTCAGAGAAGAACAGAACCTTTTCACAGACTGAGATGACTTATTTTCACAGTTATCGAAAACGCAAATCTAGTAAAGTTTTTAATAGTAATATTTTAATTTAAAAAAATACACATTTATAATATAATACTTTGTGTTATATTACTTGGCAGTAAATGACAAAAAACTTATTACCATAACACTGCTGTGAGGGTGTTTACAACTGCTGAGGGAGGGTCAAAATTTTTCCCTCTGTTGTAAAGTTGTGGAAACATTATCCTAGATTTTTCTTTTAGAGCAAATGCAAATACAACAATTATATTTGCTGTCATCTCCCTTTTACTGCTATAGAACTTTACCCAACCATGATGACTTCTGCTTCTGAGAACCCCGGAAGTGTGAAAAGGGTCCATGCATCATTTCCAGCAGTCTTAAACATCAGTCTTACATGTTTACACTCAGAGATATCCAGCACTGACTGGACACTCTTCTTACAGAGAATCAGCAATGCAGGAAAATTAGCACAAGAGTAAGATGAGAATTTTACGATTACGCTGATGATCTCATCAGTAGCTTTAATGTTATTCATACATGTAATGGTCACATGCAATTTTTGCAGCTCTTCAGCTCTTGAGGATCATATCAGTTTGCTGCTGTCTTCATTTCACTCAGTGGGTTTGAAGAAGTTGGATCTGAAGGTGTTCAGTCTGAATGAGAGCTGGGCTTCTGGGATCATTTCCCTCGTCCAGACCTGCACCAGTCTACAGGAGCTCAGGTAAGAGCATTTGCTTTAGTTCATGAAAGTGATTTCTGTCATGTCCTCTGATACCAGGCACAGTGGTCCCACACAGTTATTGGATGCTTAATGGGTTATTTCACCCAAAAATGAAAATTCTGTCATTAATTACTCACCCTCATGTCGTTCCACACCTGCAAGACTTTCGTTCATCTTCAGAACACAAATTAAGATATTTTTGATGAAATCCAAGAGGTATGTGACTCCTCCATTGACAGCAATTTAACCACCACTTTCAAGGTCCAGAAAGGTACTAAAGACATCATTAAACAAGTTGATGTGACTACAGTGGTTCAACCTTACTGTTATGAAGCGACAAGAATACTTTTTGTGTGCAAAAACAAAACAAAAATAACGATTTTATTCAACAACATCCTCCTGATGCAGGAGCCAGCCAATACTGACAGGGTAGAGAAGAAATTGTTTAATAAAGTCATTAATTTTTTGTTTTTGCGCACAAAAAGTATTCTCATCGCTTCATAACATTAAGGTTGAACCCCTGCAGTCACGTCAACCTTTAGTTTTGGTCTGTTCCTCGCACACAAAGCTATTGTATATCTTCAGATGATTTGCAATATAGAGGCCAAAATATGGACCAATTTTTATGATGGTTTTATGGAACTTTTGCACCATATTCAAGAAGCGCTGACAGCTATTTTCTTCAGAATGTGTCATTTTGTTAAAGAATTGAAAGTTTTGCTATGAAAGCAGTACAAAAAATTAATAGCCCATTATTATGATTTTTTGCTTATTGATGTTTATGTAACATTAATATTGTAGTGTCAGTGTCACTGGATTGCTGCTGAAAGAGGGACTTGAGTTACTGCAAAAATCACTGATGGATCCACACTGCACTGTGACCATTGAAGGGTATGTGTGCCCAATGTGCTTTTTTTTAGTCTAATGCCTAGATGCATTTTAACTAGATTAAAACCACAAAACAAATGATAAATTACTTAATGAGGATAGAAGTTAAGAATCTTCAGATATCTGATAATTTCTGATCTGTTATTTCATTAAAAGGGTATCAAGCTAATCAAGTTTTTTTTGTAAAATAAATGTGAATTTTCCTTGTTATAGGTTAAGGATGAGATTCCACTCTCCATTTTACGGTCCCCAATTGCTTAATTTGAAATACAATCACCAATGTGGTTCACATCTAACAATATCATGGTCTCTTAAAAAAGAATCTCCAGCATAATGGTGATATATTTTGCATAATTTTATTTATTCTGGTTTCCTCCATGTTTATTAAGGAGGAAGTGCTGTAAACCCACTGACCAGTGCACAGAAGAGGACTGGAGTCAGAGCTGTAATAAGAAAGTGGAGATTCACTTCAAACCAAAGGTTTTGGAGGAGCTGGAAGAGTGAGATCATTTTAATTTTACAAAAAAAGTTTTTATATTTTTCTTATTTATACATTCATCATCTCATTTATCATTATCATCTCTGTTCTCTAGGCTGAACATCTCTGACTATGAACAGTCTGGTCTGGATCTTCACTGTCAGTCTTGTGTTCACATTGTTGATAGTGATCAGTGGGTTCAGGTGGAGCCGTCAGTCTGTACAGATGAAGGAGGGTCAAAGTTCAGGATCAGCACTCAGGCGGGTCGATTCGAGTGCAGCAGGACCAGAATGCGATGGGTCTGTTCTGGTGACGTCACTCTCCAGTACTGTGCAGTAGATGGACGTTTCCTCAGTGCAGAGCTGGAGCGGCTTCAGTGTGAGCGAATTGGTCCAGTGATTGATGTGACCGTGATCTCAGGGAAACTGGAGGAGGCTCATCTGCCTCATTACGCCTGTTTAGCAGAGTCTGACCCCTCTCTCACAGATACTGTGAAGCTCCTGAACAAAAGAGATGAAGGAATATCTTTACAATCTGTAGAGTTGACCCGTTATCATGCTAAAATACTCCAACCATCCTTCTCTCTTATAACTCTAATTATAAGCCTGTTCACACAGTGGGAAGAACACTGTGACCTTCTTATCTACATGCACTGTAAAGATCCTCTCATTCTTCATATCTACTTTTTTCCAATGAATGACACTTGTTCAAAAGAATATGTTGAGCAGAATGAAAAATCTGATCATCGGATCTCTCATCCCAGACCTAACGGACCATTTCAGATGAAAACGGCGCACATTCTTGAGGTTCCTGGTGCTTCTGTGCTTCCTGAAGAGGGGATTTCATTTAGAACAGATGTTGATCCAAACTTCTTCGAGATCATGCAACGTCAGTATGGTGATGTACCTTTGAATCTTGTCAGAGTGAAGGACAAGACATCCGTTTGGATTTCCACAATATGGAAAGCCAAATTCGACAGGTTAATTCAAAGGCAAGTCCAAATTGAGCCACAACTGAATTCTGAGATTAATAAAGCTCAGTATTATGAGGAACACAGATCAGCTCTCATTCAAAGGGTTAAAAATGTGAAGAGCATTGCAGATAAAATAATTCATGAGGAACTATATTCTGAAATCACACATACTAATTTAAGCAGTCAGGATAATATGAGTTACACAGTGCATTCAAGTGGTGTGACTGCAAAAGTCAAATTAATTTAGACAGCTATCCAAGCTATGCTACATATCATGAAATCATGTCATTCATCTTGGAAAAGATGCCAGCAATGCTGCCGTTTAGTTCTAGAATGTAAGATATAACTGAT
The DNA here is from genome assembly GCF_018812025.1 of Megalobrama amblycephala. Classification (NCBI taxonomy): domain Eukaryota; kingdom Metazoa; phylum Chordata; class Actinopteri; order Cypriniformes; family Xenocyprididae; genus Megalobrama; species Megalobrama amblycephala. The sequence continues at coordinate 7,802,907 of NC_063060.1, read as the reverse complement.
ATAAGAACTAATTTAAATATCTCTGTCCTAGATGATTATCATATTATTAAGCATCAGCTTCACTAAAATAGGTATTAAGGTCTATATCGCCAAGCAGGTCAGCAACTTGGACCAATTATATCATGCTTTACCTTAAATCACTGTTGTTGTTCTTGTTGTTGTTTTTAATGAAACCCAACTTTTATGTGACAAAAATAAAGCATTGAAAATCTTAATAGATTATCTGTGTTCGTTTGACAGGTTAACCTCACAAATAAACAACAACAAACATGAAGAAGAGAAGCAGAAGCCATCCGAAGGTTGCATCTCTCTCTCTCTCTCTCTCTCTCTATCTATCTATCTATCTGTCTGTCTATCTGTCTGTCTGTCTGTCATCCATGCTTCCTTATAGTTTTGGAGAAATGTTTTCAGCAAATGTGCCTTAGCTATTGGGATCAACTAAGTTTGTATGTAAATTGACATAAATGTTTTGTTTTTAAAGATGTTTAAATTAAAAACAACACAAAACAAACAAAAAATATAATGTAAGTGATCATAACAATTTAGGTTAGACAGAAAATTATTTTTCATTGACAGTGGAAAGTAAAGTTTGGAGACGTGGCTGATGTAGGCACCAGTCTCAGATGCTGCTTGTTCCTGCAATTTTCTAGAATGTTCATGTGTCACTAAACACAAGCTACTTCATTCTGCTGGTGGCTCTATTTGGTCACTCTGATCTGAAATGTTTTGGCTTGTTTGAGTACTGTGTAAAACTGTGATTAATTTAATAATTTGTTTTTCAGAGGCCCAGTTTGTGGATAGGAACCGGGCAGCGCTTATTCAAAGGGTTAAGGTTGTGATGGCAATAGCAGATGAGTTAAAAAATAAAGACATGATACATGATGAAACATATTTAGAGATCAGAGCAGAAGGAACCAACCAGGGCAAAATGAGAAAGCTGTTTGAAGCACTGCATTCTGGAGGAGACAGAGTGAAAAATGACTTTTATTATGCGCTGAAACATCATGAAAAATTCCTCTTCAAAGACCTGGGTAAGAGAATCTACATTATTTTGAGATTATAAACTCAAACCTATCTGTATAGGTGGTCTAATATAACCTGTCCTGTGGTTGATGGTAAAAGGTGGTGTGACAACTAAAAAAAAAAAATGAGGTGGACGAGCAGAAGGACAGCCAGCTAAAATGATTTGAACAGTGAGTGTCAATTGCATGTTATCTACTGTATTAAAATATATGTCAAACACTTGTGCTCTGAAATCAAACAGTAACCACCTTTGTGAGCACACTTTTTATGCTCAACAGATTGTGGTGCAGAAATTTACATTAATGCATGACAATCAAGTGTATTTTTGATATGAAAGTGCAAGAAGAAGACCCCTGCAACCAAGACACGGAAACAAACATGACCTGGAGAAAAGAGGGAAGATGAAGCCACCTGAACATAAAACAATCTTATAAATGCAGAGGAACATTTTACAAATTACAATTGTAATTTACTCACTCTCATGCCAATGAAAAACCATATTATTTTTTTCTTTCATGAAACCAAAGGAGAAATTTATCAGAACATGTTGACTTTGTCCTACAGCATACACTTTTATACATTTTACAAATGTATAAAAGGGACCTTTTTTTTTTTTTTTTTTTTTTTTTTTACTTTTGTGTTCCATGGAAGAAAACATCCTGGTTTTAATTTTTAGGTGAACATTTTTAAGCCATACACATTTTATGCTGTTTTAATGCCAAAAGCCCAACATTTTATATATTGAAGAAAAATTGTGTAGGAATTACAAAGAAATGAAAAGAAACACATTGAATTAACATGAAATTGAGAAGAAGAAAGACTGTAAGGTATTTGCTTGTAAAACGTACTCCAATAATCTTTTTTAATTTACAGCTTCAAAAATATTTTTTTTACAGTATGTAATCATCTATAGATATTAAACCTTTTATTTTTCTTCCATATTTTTATTTTTTTATTATTATAAATATATTTATATTAACAAAAAGATAATGAATAAAAAACTTGATCAAATGATCTTTTACAGAGCTTGCAAAGCAGTACTTTTATATTTGCAAACATTATGGTTTGTTCTAAAATACTGGGTATTTGGGTACATTCAAACACCTGCTGTTAACAAGTAGAATCACTGAAGGAAAGAGAAACAACAAAAATGGAGGTGTCCAATACAAAGCCACTTTGGGTATCCTTTCCTGAGACATCCTTAGTACATGTCCAAGCCATCTTATCTTGATCTCCTGAGATATGTTCTTGGATTTTATCTTTTTGTATAGGTTGACATTATAGATGGTATTGGGCCATTAGACGTTGCAGTTATGCAACTCTTATGGAAGGTCTCTACCTTGCTCATCTCTACTTTCACTATTCTCCAACATTTAGAGCTGATTTAACATTGCTGTTGTAAAGCTTGATCTTTGTTCTGAGGCTTAGCTGTTTAGACTTCCAGATGGTTCTGAGCCTGCTAAAAGCTCCTCTTGCTTTATTTATTTGGGCCTTGATGTCTTTTTGGGCTCCATTATCAGTGCTAATAATGCTGCTAAGATACGTGAAATCATTCACATCCTCGATTGGCTCTCCCTCAATTGTAACTGGATCAGAGACAGGAGCATTGATATGCATGGCCTGCGTTTATGTGTAAGCTGGTCTGTTTAGCATATCTGCTCAGTCTATCTGACTTTTCCTAAATGTGAGTGTGTGTGGCTGATATTAACACCAGATCATCAGCAAAGTCAAGGTCTTCCAAATGAGAAAAGAGAGTCCATTGAATGCTAAGGACATCGTTGGATGCCGTTTGACGCATAACCCAGGTAATAGCCACTTTTCCACTGTCAGGCCAGTCCGAGTCAGGGCTTTTTTGCCTAGGACCTGTAGCACAGAGCCCAAAAATCATCCGTGGCGCTGCCATCTCCATACTCAGATAAACTCTGCCTTTGTTCGTAACCCCTCCTCAAGTTCAAGTTGGCCCACTTTGGACCAAGGTATTCGGCAGGCCAAAAACCCCTGGCCATTGGCCCTGAGGAAGCCCCAACGAGGTCTGATCAAGCCCCGGAAGTGTCAGTGGAAATGTCACTGGCCCTGGCACGCACTAGCACGCCCGTTTTAGGCCAGACAATGGAAACACGGTTAATGGTGATAACTTAATATGAAGTACAACATTAAATCCTTCAGCAGAAGACGATTAAACAACTCCACAAACAGCTTTACCAGCTTCAAATATTGCTAACCAGTTGAATTTATTTCTTTTAAACATACAAAAGTTCTTACTGAGATAAACAAAGGTTTAAATGTTGATGTTTGGTTAAAATAAGTTTTGTTATGTCACCATGATGTTGATCGGTGTTTGCTTTAGTTTTGCTCTTGAATCTTGACTTTTGCAAGTGTTTTCAGTGAACATTTGTGCATTGCTTGATAAAGTTGAAAAAGCAGACTGGTGTATTTGTTTTAATGACTATTAAATGACTGCTTTTCTGTAGTTTTATGTAAAAATTTCAGCTGTTGTGATAGACAGAGCACTTGCAGCACTAAGGAGATCTGTGTGATGAAAAACCTACAACCTACTAAATGTTGCGACACACTTAGACATCAAACACTCATTATGCAAACCTCAACAATGGTGACAATCAAAAAATATTCAAATCTAATTATTAAAAGAATTCAGCTGCATAAGTTATTCATGCTTCAATGCATGCTGGGAGCCATGAATGAGTTTTGTGTGCTGGCATGTAGCACACTTATGATCAGTGAGACTTCAGATATAGACAGTGAACCACTCCACAATGACATGAATTAACAGGCAACATCACCTGAAGTTATTCTGTCTCAGCTTCCTCTGACATACTATTAAAGCATCCAGAGAAAAACAAACTAAATCATCAAGATTCAAGAGCCCAACAGAAAATACTGATCTTAGTGAATTCAAATGTTTGTTCAAAATATGCAAAACCATACCAATAAAAGAAACGAGCAACAGGCTTTCAACTTAATCATTCAATGAAAAACCAGATAAACAGACAAGGAAATCAAAAAAGCAGGCAGCCCGGGACAAAAACAAACAAAACTAAAACAGACAAACCAAACATAACTCTGAGGCATGGGCTATATGCACATTTACTATCATTCATTTTTTATATATATATATTCATGTACAGCGCTCCATCAGGAAGACTCCCTGTGCTACAGATGGCCAGTACATACAGCATTAACCAGTTAAACATGTCACTGGACACACCCATTTTGCACACGTCGGAGAACCAGGAAACATTTTCAACTTCTCAGTAGAGAGAGAAACTCAAGTGTTGTTGAGCTGTTTTATGTCTCTTTGTGTAAAATGTGAAATGGCAGAAGCTGGTATTTCTTGAGATCCATTACTGAACATCCAGCAGTGAGTGTCTTACTGGGATTTTTACTTTAATTAACAATAAAGCAGTGTTAGCTTGAATGGTTGACTGTTACACAGTTGTTTGTTTTGCTGTGTGCATTTGTGTTCACAGAAAAATGGCAGAAGCCAGTATTTCAGTGCCTGAGGATCCGTTCATCTGTCCAATCTGTCTAAATCTACTGAAGGATCCAGTGATCATTCCCTGTGGACACAGTTACTGTATGAGCTGTATTACAGGCTGCTGGGATCAGGGTGATCAGAAGAGAGTCTACAGCTGCCCTCAATGCAAACAGACCTTCACTCCAAGACCTGTTTTAGGTAAAAACACCATGCTGGCTGAAGTGCTGGAGAAACTCAAGGAGACAAAACTACAAGCTGCTCAGCCTGTTCACCGTTACACTGAATCTGGAGATGTGGAGTGTGATGTCTGTACTGGAGACCAAAACAAAGCCATCAAGTCTTGTCTGGTGTGTCAGATCTCTTTTTGTCAAAATCACCTCAAAGAACATGACAGTTTTTTTCAAGATGAGAGACACGAAATAACAGAGGCCACTGGACGCCCGCAGGAGATGATCTGCTCTCAACATGATAAGCCACTGGAATATTTTTGTCGGTCTGACCAGCAGTGTATATGTCATCTGTGTATGATGGACGAGCACAAAAATCATGAGACTGTAACAGCTGCAGCAGAGAGGAGTGAGAATCTGGTAAGCAGATGTGGTTGCTAATGCTAACACCTAAACATGTTGATTGTTGATTTCTCATAATATTTGATGATTTACTGTCATTTTAAAAATGATCAGAACAACATGAAAAGTGTTTTGTATGTGCATAATAGACATCAAACACTGAACAAAAACTGATACTTTATTTCTTTAATTGACACAAAGTAAAAAGCATATTTCAGACCAAAAGCATGTTATGTGAATCTATTATTAAATAATATTAGCATTGCTTCCTCCTTTTGGATGAAAATTCCAAATATTATTTTTACTTTTTATGTTTTATTATGTGATTAACCATTAATTTCAATTCAGTTTAGTTCATTTCAGTCTGTACTGTATTACATAGATTTAATGTTAATGTGGTTTGTGTACAGAATTGGAGTAATTACAAATGTTTTTAGATGCGGTGTGTACATGGCCTATTCGAATTCCATTGTTTACAAATAACTTTTGATAATTAAAAAGAGAGAAAGAAAGAAAGAAAGAAAGAAAGAAAGAAAGAAAGAAAGAAAGAAAGAAAGAAACTGGTGCACCACTTAAAACACTGTGATTTTAAATTGTTCCACACAGAGAAAATACACAGACATGTCCTTGAAGATCAGAGAAACGATGTTGAGTAACTATGTTATGAGCCCTGTTTCTGGCAAGGTGAGTTATAAAACCTTTTACTAAAAGAGCTGCAGACTAAACTTCAGCCAGTCAGTCAGTGAAAGAACTTATTCTAATGGTTAATTGATTATTAATTTGAGCCACTAGAGGAATATGTTTCAGAAGACTCCAAAGAGCTTTTCAGTGTTGTCAGGAATGTTGTCAGATGAAACTGAGTATTGTGCTCATATTAAATAATGATAATCTCACTGTATAAAGACACATAATAAATGTGCTTTTTACGAACCATCCCAAGCCCTATGCTTTTAATCTCTGAAAAACCTTTATTTAGAAAAGAAAGAAAGCTCTGAAGTATTTTTTTTCATGTTTCCAGTCACTCTCTGCAGACTCAGTCCCTGAAGACCCGAACAGCATTGTAGATATGATAATTCTTGAACTGACAACAATCGCAGACGACTTGGACGGGAATTGTGATTTAGGTAATAAATGGCAAAAGATAATTTTACTTACTATAAAATTTTTGGTGCATAATGGTACTTACTGTTACAAAAGGAATCTTGCAAAATGCAATACTGTATGAAAACAGAAATGAGATTATGGGATGTACAGTTCATCATAGCCTTTATTAATGCTTATAACTATACCACGATTAACAAATGATAAAAGTGTTATTTACAGCATCTCATTTAGTTATGCCACTGTAGTGTCAAAAGTTCCTATTTTAGTGCTTTTGTACTAATTGAGCATTTTGCTTATTAACAGGGGTGTAAAAAAGGGATTTGCAACATGTCATACAACAGACAGGGATGCTGCACAACAACAGCTTCCAAAGTCATGGATTTTACATGCATGTCCTCTATGACCTATAAATATCCAATTTTAAACAGGTTCATATGTTTTTAACCCTGACTATGCCAATAGATCCTTAGGTTTTAATATTTGTATTAAAGGGATAATATTTCAGCATGTGTTGGTGTAACTCCTAATGCATTTCATGATTACAGGAGGTCCTTGTTTGTAATTTTAGCTTTGAAGGGAAGAACAAGAAACTAGTTTTTGTTTTCTGTTTTCTGTAGTGCGTATACCCATGATACGAGAGTACAAGCCTTCAGTCACTGACAAATATAAGTTTGTGTCAGAATATGAAGTTCCATCTAATGAACGTGTGCAACTGGCCACCCACTACATTGAACCAGTGATCATTCAGAGGAGCAAAGAGCAGGCTGAGAAATACTGTCATGAATATGTGAGGTCTGCTCACGCTTCTGGAACAACAACATCATGTCAGCTGTTATCAAATGACAAGAATCACAACATCAGAATAGACCAGCTGTTCAGTCCTGACAGTGATGGAAACACACCGAAAACTGTGATTCTCAGTGGTGATTCTGGAAGTGGTAAATCCCTCATATTAAAGAAGATTAAGTTGGACTGGGCTTCTGGAGAACTTTACTCTGAAAACTTTAATGCTGTTTTTCTTCTGAAATTTGATGAGCTCAAGTGTATTTCTGAGGAGATGAGCTTGATTGATCTCTTGAGTTGGAGTTCCAGTTTAACATCAGATCAGATCTCACAATCACTACAGTTAACACCAGAGAAAGTCCTCTTCCTCATTGATGGGATGGATGAGTTCTCATTTAATCCACACTTTCAAAAATCATCGCCTACTGATCCATACCAGAAACCCCCAACTATGGACATTCTTAATTTCCTACTGAGGGATTTCTTGCTATTGGAGTCATCAGTGATTGTCACCACTAGATATACAGCTGCTGCTGAATTAAGCAATCTGTTTAAAAGGCCTCAACGTTTCACTGAGATTGTGGGCTTCTCTGAGAGAGGGGTGCAGGAGTACTTCCACAAGTTCTTTCAGGATGAGCTACTCTTCTGGAAAACATATGAGAGTGTGAAGAAAAATGAAAGCCTCCTGACTACCTGCTCTGTGCCTTTGCTGTGTTGGATGGTCGGTTTTTGTCTGAAGAAATACTTTACAGATGATGATCATGTGATGGCAGAACTAAAGACAACCACCTCCATATATGTGCACTTTGTGTCCACTCTACTGGAGCATCATGACCAGAGTCAGTCTGTCCTCAAGATGCTGAGGAATCTGGGTCAGCTGGCAGAAAGAGGAATACAAAATCAGCAAGTCTTTTTTGATGAAAAGAGTATGGCTGAGGCTGGCTTAGATCCTGATAATGCTCTGTTCTTGTATAAAGATGATCTTAAAGGAAAAGAAAAACATACATTTTTCAAATTTATCCATATCAGCTTTCAGGAGTTCTTCACAGCTCTTTATTATATTTTGCTGGATGAAGAAGATTCCTGGTGCAAAATCAGTGAGCTGTTTAACTTGATGGAATCAGAAGCTATAATTTACAGGTCATCTCCAATTTTCAGAGGTAGACTATCAAATCCCACCCATTCAGTCATGATGTTTCTTTGTGGTCTCTTTAACGAGAAGGTGAGCAGCTCACTCTTTGAAAAGATCAAGTGGACTGTTCCTCACAACATAAAACTGAAGAAAAGAGAATTGAAGAAAAAGCTGATAAAAAGGATTCCAGCATTGACACGGAAGTATGGATCTGAGTTATTTGCTCTCCACTGTCTGTATGAGCTGCAGGATGAGAGGTTTGTCAGGAAAGTTCTGGAAACTCACAGCTTCATGGATCTGTCTAACATTTCCCTGAGGAGCACAGACTGCTGGGTGCTGCTGTACTGTCTTCAGTGCTGTCCACACATCAGAGAACTGAACCTCATGTACTGTGATGCTATAATAAATTGATTTGTGAAATGAACTGAAATAATTAAAAAAATACATTACTAAATTAACTCAAGATGACCCATTTAGTACTAGAATTTCTGCAAACTACATAAATAGATTACTGAAGATAAAACATTGAAATGGTCAGTTTGAACTTTGAACCTCTAGACTGCTGAAATATATTTTGTCATCTGATAAGGTCATTTTTATTGTCAAGTCCTAAAAAATTTGTTGCTGTATCATCCAGTTTGACATCATATTGTTTTACATTAATAGTTTATCCACTTCTTTTGTTAATTGAATTTTGACAATGCAAAATAAATAAATAATAAATACAATGCTATTTTATTTTTTTATTTACACATGCCTTAAATTGTGGTAACAAAACTGCAACGCAACAGAAAATGAACAGACAAAAACAGCACATAGGCTATTAGCTGAACCTCCTGAGTCTCACTGTAAAGCACAGCCAGTTTGTTAAAAAGATGAATGTAATGTGCACTCTGGTGCACTCTAAAAATGCTGGGTTAAAAACTACCTAATTTGAGTTATTTGGCAACCCAGCGCTGGGTAAATATTGCACAGAACACATGCTGGGTTATTTTTACACAGCTTGCTGGGTTTTATATATGAACCCATTTGCTGGGTTGTTGTTGTTGTTTTAATCAGTGCTGGATGATACCTCCCTGAAATTACTTTTTGCAGGTTGGGATGTCTGAGTACAGTTTACTGCTGAACAACTCATTTTGTTGGTGTTAAATAACAAAGGAATCGAAAATTAACAGTTAATACATCTTCAATATCCCCTCGAAGCTCCGACAGTCCTCAGACAAGCTGTCAATCAACTTCGAATCATGACGACACGCCCCGTTTTTATAGCATCAAATTGCTAGCTAAAATCTAAATCATCACAAAAACGAACAATTGAATATATATCAGCGTGATAACAATTACCTTAAATGACCAAAACCATCTTTCAGAAAGTTTTATTTGAAGCAGAATTTATTTTTAAGTTTTCACTGAAGTCTCATTCGTCTGCATTGAGCGGGCGGGGTTTATAACCTGTACTGCATCCAGCCACCAGGGGGCAATCAAAGAGCCCGCAGCTTCACTTTTCAGGATGTATGAGACACACCCGGTGTGTATGATGGATGAGCACAAAAACCATGTGGCTGTATCAGCTGCAGTAGAGAGGAGTAAGATACTGGTATGAACTTTTTTTTTGCGCAGTCTCCATAAATTTGGGTGATTTTGTCATAGCTGATTAAAACCTAGATTGTTCCACACAGGGATTAGTCTGGGTAAACCCAGCCTGATCTGCCGGCGATTTGATTTCACTCGGCAAGTCAGTCTGGAAACCCGTGCATTCATTTCTGCTGCGCTGTTACACTTTTGCGGGAACCAATGACAGGCTTATCCACCTTGCTCGCTATTGGCGGGTATAACACGATGACGATAGAGAAGAGACGGCAACCCAGCTAACACAGTTACGTTGTGACGACGTAACTGGACCGGACCATATTCGTTGTAGCGACGTACCAAATAACGTTCTAGGGACGTAACTTTGTGATTCCCATATTCGTCGTGGCGACGTTATAGTGGTACGTCTCTGTAACGTGAGGAGTACGTCTCAACGACCAAACTGGCACGTTGTAAAAACGTAACTGGATCGGCTCATATTAGTCGCAGCGACGTTCCAAATAACGTTCTAGGGACGTAACTTTGTGATTCCCATATTCGTCGTGGCGACGTTATGGCGGTACGTCGCTGGAACGTGACAGTAACGTCTCAATGACCAAACTGGCAGGTTGTAAAAACGTAACTGGATCGGCTCATATTAGTTGCAACGACGTCCCGAATAACGTTCCAGCGACGTAACTTTGTGATTCCCATATTCGTTGTGGCGACGTTATAGCGGTACGTCGCTGGAACGTGACAGGTACGTCCTAAAGACCAAAATACAACCTCGACCTTTATCTTAAAATCTGCTTCTCACCTTTACTCCGGGGAATGGAAATGTGCACCGTCCATGACCTTGAAATCAATGCAGAACTAAACACTTCATTCTCTGCTATAAAACCTTATAAATTCTAATTGTTATAGGGAATTGTATTGCTTTGGTTAATACATTTGCAGATCAAAATATGTAGTGGAAACCAACAGAAACCCTCATTAAATTCTGATAGAAAATGGCTTGAAACACACTGCATCCATGAAATCATCAGCATTGTTACTTTGTACAATTACTAAGCCAATACATTTGAATATTACCATGTAACCATGTTTTAACCATGTAAAGTGTTAACACATGAATTCATAAATTGAACACATTCATAGATCAAACAATACAATCAATAAATAAATGTAACCAGTGATTAATATGTTTTATTCTTTTAATTGACAGTGTTTTATCATTAGATGGGTATAGTTAAATAATGATTTTATCAATTATATTTATAGATACTCTTATGATTACTACTATTCATAATTTGGCACAAAAATGACAAAGATATGAAAAAGATTCAGCCGATATTTTATTACTTTATTTGCAAAAAATATATATTAAACCATTTCCTAAGTGTCCTGTATGAAGCAGCTGCTACAAAGATACTGAGGTAATGTGCTTTAATAGTGCTTTACTGCCAGACAATATCACAATTACCAAAGATATACAGTCCTTGAGCTTCTCAAAAGCTAAAAATAATCCAGGAAATGACATTCATAAAGACTAAGATATGTATAAAGAACAATATAGAGATTTTTAGCATTTCTTCAAATAATAGTTTGGCCCACCCAAAAATACATGTACAGTTTTTGTTCAAGAAAATGAACATGTGGACTTTCTCAGGAAGAATTTGAGATCTCTCATTACCGTGTCCTCAGCTGTGTATAACACTCTTGCCAACAGTGTTGTAGAGGTAGATGATGGAGAGCTGTGAGAGAAGAGGAAGAGGGTCTTTCTCAGGTTCTTCTGAGGCAAGGATAGGAGGATGGTCTCTATATATTCACTTTGGATTTTTACAAACTGGAAGTAAAAAAATATATATATTATAGTAGTTATTGTAGTCAGGTTTATTGTTTGTTAGAAAGGTATGAGGAAAGCATGTTTAACTTACATGTTCCTCCTCTTCTTCATCCTGAGCTGCACTGTCACCTCGGTCACCACTGCCATCATCATCCTCCTCTGGCAGCTGAAAGGTTGAATTACATTGTTAGAAGTTGCATTTTTACTTTTGAAAGCAGTCTCTTCTACTTACCAAGGCAGCATTTGATGAAAAAATACAGTAAAATAATAATATTCTAAAATAGTTTTACTATTAACTGTTTTCTATTTTAATCTATTTTTAAAAGTAAGTTATTCCTGTGATCAAAGTTGAATTTTCAGCATCATTAACTCCAGTCTTCAGTGTCACATGATCCTTCAGAAATCATTCTAATATGCTGATTTGATGCTCAAGAACACAAAAATATGAAGCAGCACATTTCAAAAGAAATGTCCGAGCATCAATTCAGCATATTAGAATGATCAAAGTTCAAGTGGCACTGAAGACTAGAAAAGTGATGCCGAAAATTTTCCATCAAAGGAATAAATTAAATTTTGCAACATCTTCCAAATCTCAATATCTTTGATTGGCAGTGTACATTATTACATTTAGATAATAAACAGTGCACAAATTCTCAAAGAACTTACATTTTAACGATTACTTCAAGCTGGGGACACACTGAACGACTAGAAGAAACATTCTAAGACTGAAATCAACACACTTAAAAACTGTTTCCTTCGACTGAAGTGGATTTAAATACAGATTATGAACAGACTGAATGCAACTGGCTCTGACTCGACGTGTTTGGGCAAGATCAGTTTATTAGTTTATTTATAATCGGCCTTACAGTCGTTAAGTGTGTCCCTGGCTTTAGTCGTTGTTGCAGCCTCCTCAAAAATACATCTTTCTGTACACGAAAGCAAGAAAAAAATATTTTAAGAAAAAATACAGTAAGGGCATATTTCATGTAGCCTAAATGAATTGCGATTATGAAGTTTTTTTTAAATTTTTGATAGTATTTTGAAATCATTAAAATATCATGTATATATTGTGAGTTACAACATTATTTGTTTTTATCATGACATGAATTCATGTCGTTCCAAACCTGTTAAGACTTTCGTTCATCTTCAAAACACAAATAAAGATAATTTAATGAAATCTGAAAGCTTTCTGTCCCTCCATTGACAGTCTACACAACTGCCACTTTGATGTTTAAACAAAAGTTCATACAGATCGTAAATCTAATCTAATGAATATTGAGAGGTTTGGTCCAAATTTTCTGAATAAACTCGATCACTTTATATAATGAACAAATTTAATTCACAAGTGCATATACAAACAAGTACAGTTGAGCTTCCATTTATGTTCGCTAATTAATGTTTATATGTGAATAAAAGTCTAAACTCAAACTGTATATTGCATTAAGCGAACAAGTCTCTTTGAAGTTCATGTTCAAATTTGGACTAAACTGCTCCATTCATATGGATCACTTTTACAATCTCTTTATGAACTTTTTGAAGTATCAAAGTGTTAGTTGCATGGTCTGTAAATTGAGGGAGATAACTCTCAGATTTCATTAAAATATCTTCACTTATGTTTCGAAGATGAACAACACATTCTTGCATGTTCGGAATGACATAAGGGTGAGTAATTTTTATTTTTAATTTTTGTGTGAACTAACCCTTTAGGCAGGCGTACACTTTGTAAGTTCGAACACTCAGTAGTTTGTGAGCCCTTGCATACAAGTTAGTTAACCCGATAATAATGTCAAAGCAGTTGGTACATTGCACGACTGCACTAAACAGCTTTTCTTTTTTTTAAAAAACAGACTTAACATTTATCTATTATGGGTCCTAATTAGGAGACGATGAGCACATTAAGCTTTATGCCATGCTGTTTATATTTATCAAACAGTAAAAATGCCCCTTTCAACACCCAAAACAAGCTTGCGGATGAGATGATGAGAGGAAGGAGATTTTGGATTGTATTTGATAGTCGAATTGATTCGAACAGTTTTAATCGAACAGATTTTAAAAAAGCTTTAATCATGCCCTTTCAATCCGAATGAAATGTCAATTGGACCCGGCCAATTCATTTCAACTAATGTGGTTACATGTGACTTTTTATTCCATCTGTGCTACTAGTCTGATTAAAGTCTGATTATTAGAGCCCATGTAAACACAGCTAATGTTGCTGCTATAGCTTCAGATTTAAAAAAGTTATAGGGTTGCCAAGCAGCCTATGTGATGTGATTGTGTATCATTTGGGACTATACAATAGCTGCATTTATATGGACCCTAATAATTAATTTGTAATCGGACTAGTTGCACAGTCGAATTAAAGGGATAGTTCACCAAAAAATGAAAATTCTATCATCATTTACTCACCCTCAGCTTGTTCCAAAGCTATATAAAATATTTTAAAGAAAGTTTGTTACCAGGCTGCTTTGGGCCAACATTGACTTCCATAGTAGAAAAAAAAAAAAAAAAACTATGGAAGTCAATGGTGGTTTTTAACAAAAGAAATGTATACAGCTTTGGAACAAGCTGAGGGTGAGTAAATGATGACAGAATTTTCATTTTTGGGTGAACTATCCCTTTAAGTCACATGCAACCATGTCATTCAGAATAAATTTGCCAAATCAGATTTTAAAATTTCATTCTGATTGTAAGGGGTGGTTTAAACCTTTTCTAATCTGTTCGATAGGACATGTAAACACTTGATCAGATTAAAAACTGAAATTTGAAAGTGTAAAGCATGTGTAACCATTGTTGTTGAATGAATGCAGTGTAATAAATGACAGTTGTCATAAAATTTCAAAATGCTTCTGTTTAGTTTTGAGCATTTTTACTGCTTGATAAATATAAGCAGCACGGCACATAGCTTCATGTTCTCTGCGTCTCCTAATCAGGACCTGGAATGATAAATATAAAGTCTGCTTTTTGAAATAGAAAAGAAACAATGACAGGATGATGGTTAATATGCACCAACAGCGGGAAAGTCTGTAATTTTGGACAGACAGTGCATTTTAAAATATCAAATCCAATTTCTAAATAAATGTACACATCACCTATATTCAGATTCATCAATCACAATGATTTCATTCTGAATTAAATAAAAAGTGTAAATGTATTAAATAGTAAAATTGCTGACCCCTCAAATTCAGAATTATTAACATCTCCTTGTCTCTGTGAGTAATTGAATTGTGAAATTCAACCCTGTGAATTACCTGTTTGTCCTCCTGAGCCTTTTAAAGGGTTAGTTCACCCAAAAATGAAAATTCTGTCATTTATTACTTACCCTCATGCCGTTTCACACCCGTAAGACCTTTGTTAATCTTCAGAACACAATTTAAGATATTTTAGTTGAAATCCGATGGCTCAGTGAGGCCTCCATAGGGAGCAATGGACACTTCCTCTCTCAAGATCCATAAAGGTACTAAAAACATATTTAAATCAGTTCATGTGAGTACAGTGGTTCAATATTAATATTATAAAGCGACAAGAATATTTTTGGAGCGCCAAAAAAAAACAAAATAACGATTTATTTAGTGATGGCCAATTTCAAAACACTGCTTCATGAAGCATCGGAGCATAAATGAATCAGCGTGTTGAATCATGATTCAGATCGCGTGTCAAACTGCCAACGGCTGACATCACGTGACTTTGGTGCTCCGTACAGCAGATTCGACACACTGATTCATCTGTGCTCCGATGCTTCCTGAAGCATTGTTTTGAAATCGGCCATCACTAAATAAGTCGTTATTTAGTTTTTTTGGCGCTCCAAAAATATTCTTGTCACTTTATAATATTAATATTGAACCACTGTACTCACATGAACCGATTTAAATATGTTTTTAGTACATTAATGGATCTTGAGAGAGGAAATGTCCATTGCTCCCTATGGAGGCCTCACTGAGCCATCGGATTTCAACTAAAATATCTTAAATTGTGTTCTGAAGATTAACAAAGGTCTTACGGGTGTGGAACGACATGAAGGTAAGTAATAAATGACAGAATTTTCATTTTTGGGAGAACTAACCCTATAACGAGAAGGCTGCTTTTATGGCTGGATGCTGATTGACACACCTTTTGACCATGTTCTCACATCCAGGACAACAAAATGATCAAGCAGACCTGAAACAAATGACCATGATTGAAATCACTTTAAATCCATTTAGTCTTACCTAAGTGATATTGGAAAAATGAGGCATAGTTGTTCACCCAGTATACGCTGCTTCTCCTGGAACATGGTCTGCATGATGAATGATCTCTTGATCCTGGACCCGTTCAGTCAACCTGGAGATTATCTGAATGATATGTGGTTGCATATAAAGGGTAATTAATGACTGAACGTTACATACATACCGATAGCAGCACTATTAGTCCAGGACCTTATATCTATTGGTACTGAACAAGTCAGAAACTAATTTAATACCCACCCCTGCTTATAATCATTGTTGTCTTGTTGTTGCTGCACAGGCCGTCTCTCCTCCAGCTGGCTGAAAATAAAAAGTATGTTAGATTTATTAGAATGAATAGACTCACACATAACGTTCACGTTAAACCAGTAAGTGGCGACAAACGAGAATATTTTGTTATAAACAACTCTAAATCATTGATTTGGCTGCTTCACTGGCTGTCATTACAAAGAATTTAAGTAATCAAATCGTGAAGTAATTAACCGTGTCTGATTAACCGTTTTATACAGATTTTATTGAATTTTCAATATGGTTCATATGAGCTTCAAGGAGGCCAGGCAGGGTCTAAAATTAAAAAACACTTTACTACAGTTGCCGTTTAACGAATATAAGTGATTATTCTGCCGTTTATAGCATTAAACAGTGAACGTTACACTTAAAATAACTAAAATAAAAATATAAAACTGCGTCTCAGATAATTTTAACATTAACGCTACCTCAGACCGCCTCACGGGGACAGCGCTCGTGCGCACATTAACCAAACGTAATTTATTTATGAAATACATTTAGAAAAAAACACTGCACTAACATTACTCATCACAAGTGATATTTAGTGTCACATGGGCAAAAACGATGAATAAAAGCAGACTTGTAGGGCTTACCTTTTACTCCGTGTCCGCCTGCTCACTCTGCTGGAAGTAGGGCTGGGAATCGATTCCAAAAAGAATCGATTCCTCGATTCCGAGGCGTTGGGAATCGAGAGTCGATTCCAAAGGTTGGAATCGATTCCATTAAGGGGAATCGACTCCTCTTTTTTAACACAAACCGCGGCCACGTAGCCGATTTCATTTGTCAACACAATCACATCACCTTTAAAGAAATAAAGTTCAGAATAAATAAATGGATCCAGTCGTGACACAGAGTATGTTTTAGGGTAGGACGATTATTTAAGCATTGTGTAGGCAATCACGCGCAATGACTGACCCAATCGAATCTTTAGAATCGGTTGCTGGGCCGGGTTTGATCTTACTCGTTGTAGTTTAGGACAAAAAAGAATAAATCAATCGACAACAACAATCCATCGCGCGAAGAATGTGTAAAGGCCTAGGATTTTCCCCCTTCTGGTCTATGTATCCCAGCCTCTGCTGAATTATTTTTATCCCCTTTATCCCAGTGGGAATAAATAAAATATCCGGCTTCGCCTCAGCGCCAGGCGCAAGTCAAACGAGCGCGGAAAAGGTGACGACGAGGGAGCTTCAGTTGAACAACAGTGAACTGCGGTCAGATCAGAGCCGTTAAATATGATGTGATGTTGTCCGGCTATTTCGGTAAAACTCATAAAAAATAACACGACTGTCCAATCAGCCGTTACTGTGCTCGAGGGTGGTGCGCACTAAAGAATTGCATGTGCAAATGCGCCGGCGCGCGCTTCATAACTTTATTATAGCTTAAATAAAGCGCAAACAAAACTACGAGCAATGACCGTCGTTGTTCTGTTGTAAGTTAAGTCATGAAATTACCAAACATGCGATTAAAGCTGCCTCAAAACTGTGCATGCATGTATTTGTTGACATGGTTTTATTGTTATCCAATTTGTTGGCCTTAAAACATCTTAAACAGAGGTGTCAAGTAACGAAGTACAAATACTTCGTTACCTTACGTAAGTAGAAATTTCGGATATCTATACTTTACTGGAGTAATAATTTTTTCAGACGACTTTTTACTTCTACTCCTTACATTTTCACGCAATTATCTGTACTTTCTACTCCTTACATTTTAAAAATAGCCTCGTTACTCCTATTTCATTTCAGCTTGTTTTCATTCCGGCTTGAAAAAAACAAAAAAACAACTATCCAGGGGTGAGTTTCCCGAAAGCATCGTTAGTGAACCATGGTCGTTAGTCCCATTGAACTCTATTGGTAACGACGGAACTTGCGACCATAGTTCGCTTTGGGAAACGCACCCCAGATAAGTCGCACCATCCGGATAGAGTGAATTTGATTGTGGTTGGATGAGAATAAACATAGGCTATACCATTCTGACACCCTATTGGTTTGTACGCGATCCATCACACCTGCACATGACACAAATCACGTCAAATCACAAATCACGTCACACTCCAGCAAGGACGACAGTGTTGGGGGTCGTTACTCAAAAAAGATTATTTATTAAAAGTTATTATTTCTCTACTACTGGCTCATTTAGGCTATCAAACGGCTGTTTTCTTTTCGTCCTCTGCAAATTATGCTAGGTAGTTCGGTAGAGAGACGTTTGAATAAATTAGCGTATACACCGGTTTTTAATCTTTTTTTTTTTTTTCTTTTTTTTAGCGCGACCCTTTTTATTTATATGACCCATAGTCATATACAACCATGTAGCTAAACATGCCTAAACGAATTAATTTAAAACGAAACTGAAGGTAAACCTGCGTTGCTCTCATGGTGTTATACCTCTCTCTTTCGGTGAAGTGGAGCAGTGCCTTTGCTGAATGGCACGGATTGCACTACGAACTATTGTACATTTTATATGTTTTTTTTTTTAACTGTATTTTATTTTTTATAACGAACAAGCTGCGATGTCACGTTTCCAGTGCTTTGTTGTGTGTGCGTGAGGCGCGGGCGCGATCAAACAGTTGCCTTTGCCAGGGACTTGTCTCATCGTCATGGCAACGGTTCGTGGCCAGGTTAGATTACGCCAGGCCCTGCGTTCCATTCGGAAGGGCTCATCCCTGTGCCCTAATCCCTTCAAAGGGTTTACCCTCCGGAGGGAGAGCTTCGAAGGGATGAAGGGTGTAGGGGTCAAAAATACTCCTTTTTTAGAACGCACTTCTGCGTCATCTTAACGAGACAGTCAAGGGGGATGGATAGCGCAAGCTGCGCCCTTTGTTTAACGTTAGTTTAGGCCTATATATTTATTTATTTTTGGTTTATCGCACCATAATGTATATTGTGTCTATGTATTTGAATGGACTGATAAAGCTGTAAAGTATTTTTGTTGAAGTACAGTGTTGTTTTGACCATAATAATGTACTAAATCTAACTCGTATAAATATTACAGTAGTAGCCTATAGAAAAATACTATACATTCATTTATAGGTAAAATCGAACTCCGAGCCTCCTGTACCCATTCTGTGATAACAAACAACTTCCCTGTGCAAAGGATCATGGGGGCCCGAAGTGTCCATCAGTTGTACCCTTCGAAATCCTTCATTCCGAAGGGCCCTTTAAAGTGGCCAGTTTTGAACACTTCGGTTTGGAACGACCCTTCAATATGGCGGCCATGATTGTTGCCGTTTGTTGGATGCTCAGACGACCAAACAAATGCAGATTAAACATGTTCAGTCTGGTAAAAACAGACTCCAACCAACGCCAACAGGGTTATCACACCTATCCAACAAACTCCCACAGACGAGTTTGTTGGTGTTTGTCGGTGCGGTGTGAACTGAAACAGCTGAAATCTACCCGCATTTGGCGGGTTGGCGGGTGTTAATGTCAAGCCCTGATTGTTACTAAGCCTGCCCTGGGTACACCAAAACTACCCGCATTTTTCTTTCCGTTGCCCTCACAGATTCCTGCAGTTAAGCTTGGATGTACATTTACATTCCAATAAATGTTATTGATGACATTTTGAGGAGGTGCAGTGCACAATAGACCCCTGTGGCGCGGCCTAAGCTTTTGTCCTTAATGGCATTTTTTTCCTTACATTACTTTTACTTTTATACTTTAAGTAGTTTTGAAACCAGTACTTTTACACTTTTACTTGAGTAAAAAGCTTGAGTTGATACTTCAACTTCTACAGAAGTATTTTTAAACCCTAGTATCTATACTTCTACTTGAGTATTGAATGTGAATACTTTTGACACCAGTGATCTTAAACATTCATATATGTAGGCTACACCAGGGAAATTCTCGGGGGAGCATACCCCCGTACCCCCCTGGCAAACTACATTTTCTGTCCTCGGTAATTATGAAACCCTGGCCAGCTTATATCTAATGAAATATGAGGTAAATGTGCATTTCTCCAAATGTGCGCACTTTTGGACTAAAAGTTTATGTGTATGCACTGCATAATTAAGTGTGATCAAAAATAAATGGTACCAAACGCGATTGAATGTAAAGGTTTGTATATCGTTATTCTATTAATAATACCAATTGATATTGCATTTCTATCAGAAAGTCATTAAGAATTATATTTATTAGATAGCTTAGATATTTGCAACACTACAATGACACTAGTGTTGCAAATATCTAAGCTATCTAATACTTCAAATTTCAAGGTTAAATCTTTTTATTTTTTTATTTTTCTGTAACAGCTGCCAAAAATAGTATATAGCTCCACTGTGGTTTTTAATACATAAAGAAATAAAAAAAGTAAACTTAAACATCCCCCCTCGGTTTTTTTTTCACAAATCGCACCCTTTATATGTATGTAAATAGAATCTACCTATATGTATATGGTGAACATATTCCTAGTCTTTACACTGTGTCTACTGTCTACACCTGACGCAGGAAGCACGACGTGACAAATCCCCGAAGTAAATGCCTCGTTCTAATTATGACCAAGCAGCAGTCGCAATATGTCTAATATAGGAAGGACAATTGGATTTGCAACGGTCGCAATTTGCATGCCAGGTGTAGAGAGTTACTTGCTGTGTGGCATGGTAAGACGCGACAATGTTAGACACGGTGGTGGCATTAAAAAAAATTGAAAATAACGGTGAGGAATCGATTCTTGGAATCGATTCTTTCGATTCCAGAAACAGGAATCGGAATCGGAATCGATTCCAAAAAATCCGGAATCGAACAGCCCTAGCTGGAAGTCGACCGTTACAGAACAAAATGATGCGCATGCGCAGTACTCAAGATTCTCCGAAAGTCCGTTAGGCTTGCTCATTTAAAATTTCGAATTTGTCTCGCGCGTGCCCCATCCAATAAATCTCCTTCATTCACAAACACAACATATAATATATAAACATGTCCATAACTTTTGGCGCTCTAACGGTTAAACAGAACGGCATGCATCTTGCGGAAGAACATTGTAGCCGGAGCTACTTCTCTCTGTTTATGTCTATGACGAATCACGCAGGTATTTGTGCTACTCCGCAGCGGTTCCTACCAGACTGGTCTAAAATAGTCCGAATATAAACACTTATCTAGGTGTACCATAATGATTCAGGGTACAACAAAAACACGGTATGGAAAATGTATTCATGTTGTACATTCCCATTGTATAATTTTTTGTAAATTTTGAACACAAAAAGTTACATATCTGGAAAGTTATCAGGAGACCAATGGACCACGTCGCTACAACGTTCTCCGTGGGATTAACCAGCGACGTCTTTTGAGGACGTGCCCGCGACGTTTCTGGAACGTTAGCCAAGATTCTTAAAAAAAAAATAAATGGAACTTTACCACGACGTCCTCACAACGTTGTCATTCAGTAAACCTCTTGTTCACAAACATATGAATAATCACAATTTATTAAGTAAATGTTAGGTAGTTTTGCTGGCAAATATTTTATGAATATGTAGTAGGCTATTAGGTATCTCAAATATAAATAAAACTATGTCGATTCGTTTAAAAAGCTTGAATCAATTAAATTTACTCATAATATCCAAATGCCATATTAACAAACATAATGTTGGCTTAATGCAATATCTGGAAAGTTATCAGGATCCTGTGGACCACGTCGCTACAACGTTCTCCGTGGTATTAACCAGCGACGTCTTTTGAGGACGTGCCCGCGACGTTTCTGGAACGTTAGCCAAGATTCTAAAAAATGGAACATTACCACGACGTCCTCACAACGTTGTCATAAAGTAATGTCACGCTGACCAAATGACGACTAGCTGACGACGTCGTCACAACGTACTGTGTTTGCTGGGAAGCAGCTTTCAAATGGTGCGTTCAAGTCATGTCGGAAAGATCGTATTTACGAGCAGAACCGTCATGAACGCCACCACAATGTCGTAAATACCAGTGGGAAGCTCGTAATTAGGGCCCAAGCGAATTAGCGCGCAGGGCCCTCTTGTTCTTCTAAGGATTATTAGGGCCCAAGCGAAAATTCGCGCAGGGCCCTCTTGTTTTTCTAAGGATTATTAGGGCCCAAGCGAATTAAGCGCGCAGGGCCCTCTTGTTCTTCTAAGGATTATTAGGGCCCAAGCGAAAATTCGCGCAGGGCCCTCTTGTTCTTCTAAGGATTATTAGGGCCCAAGCGAAAATTCGCGCAGGGCCCTCTTGTTCTTCTAAGGATTATTATTAGGGCCCAAGCGAAAATTCGCGCAGGGCCCTCTTGTTTTTCTAAGGATTATTAGGGCCCAAGCGAAAATTCGCGCAGGGCCCTCTTGTTTTTCTAAGGATTATTATTAGGGCCAAGCGAAAATTCGCGCAGGGCCCTCTTGTTTTTCTAAGGATTATTATTAGGGCCCAAGCGAAAATTTGCGCAGGGCCCTCTTGTTTTTCTAAGGATTATTAGGGCCCAAGCGAAAATTCGCGCAGGGCCCTCTTGTTTTTCTAAGGATTATTATTATTTTTTTTTTTTTTTTTTTTTTTTTTTTTTTTTTTTTTTCCGTCTTCCGGGGCTTTTTGGGGGCCTTAACATGCTCAAAAACTCTTGAAAATTGGCACACACATTGGAATCCGCGGCCAACAGGGCCGGGCAGAGCTGGTACCCGGGCGTGGCAGGGGGCTCAACAGCGCCCCCTTGAAAAAGTCTGAAAATTTGGTCCATATATTAAACACGCTTGCACGTATTAGTCTGAAACTCAGTACACATATAGACCTCATCGGGCCAAACAACTTTCGTGCTCTAAGTTAAACGTCACGCCAACAGGAAGTCAGCTATTAAGGGTTGTTTGAAAAACGCATGCTCTGGAATTTGATATACTCCTCCTAGACGATTAATCCGATCGCCACCAAACTCGGTCAGCATGAAGTCAAGACACTGATGATTAAAAATTGCCAGGGGATTTTTGATATCTCGAACGGTTTGTCCGTGGCGAGGCAACGAATTTATGGCGAGAAAAAGGAAACAGGAAATGTGTTATAACGTCTGCATACATATATTGATCTTTATGAAACTTCACAAGTGTGTTCGTTATAGGAGTCTGATCACATGTATGTGACTATTGTGAGTCAAAGTTATAGCGCCACCAACTGGCAGCAGGAAGTGTATCACTTTTTGAAATGTTTTGAGATCACCCTCTTATTTTTACCTGATTTGCTTCAAACTTCATCAGTGTAATGTCAATACACAGCAGATGTAGACCTATGACAGGATTTTTGATATTTGAAATATTGTTGCCATGGCAACAGGTCAAACTGTAATAATATTCTTGAGTGTTTTTGAGGCTCTTAACATGCTTCAAATTGCATGAAACTCGACACACACATCAATATTGTCAACCAGTAGACATGGACAAAGCCATAGAAATGGGCGTGGTGGAGGGGCTCAGTAGCGCCACCTTTTGACAAAAGTGGGGGGGTTTGTTTTTCCTACAGTCACCAAACTTGGTACACATATTGTTCTCATCAAGCCGGACAATTTTCTAATTTACATTCATTAGCTCCGACCAACAGGAAGTCAGCTATTTTGGTTTGAATGTTAATTTTTTGAAAAAACAGGCTATGAATTTTATACTACTACTCCTACAGGGTTTATCCAATTTACACCAAGCTTTTTTTAACTTGTTGCTAACACATTGAAGTTGTTTAATTGCAAACGGATTTTGGATATCTCAAACGGTTTGGCCGTGGCGAGGCAACGAATTTATGGCAAGAAAAGGGAAACAAAGTGTTATAACTTCTGCATACATTAATTGATTTTGATGAAACTTCGGCTTAGTCTTCGTTGTACAAGGCTGATCACATGGATGTGACTATTGTGATTCAAAGTCATAGCGCCACCAACTGGAAGCAGAAAATGTGTCACTTTCAGCATACATTGAGATCACCCTCTTATTTTTACCTGATTTGCTTCAAAATTCATCAGAATAATGTTAAAACTTGGCACATGTAATCCTTTGAAAATGGGCAGGGAGGAGGGGCTCTATAGTGGCACCTTGTAGTGCAGTAAATGTGGAGTGAATTTGACATAGTCCTTTGATGTTTAACCGTTTTAAGTGCCTATTGCCCGCTGTGCACAGTTGCCCTGAAGCCACCGGGGTGGCGGTGCCACCGGGCTTGGGCCCGCCATCGCTGCTCGCAGCTATATTATTAGGGCCCAAGCGAAAATTCGCGCAGGGCCCTCTTGTTTTTCTAAGGATTATTATTAGGGCCCAAGCGAAAATTCGCGCAGGGCCCTCTTGTTCTTCTAAGGATTATTATTAGGGCCCAAGCGAAAATTCGCGCAGGGCCTCTTGTTCTTCTAAGGATTATTATTATTTTTTTTTTTTTTTTTTTTTTTTTTTTTTTTTTCCGTCTTCCGGGGCTTTTTGGGGGCCTTAACCATGCTCAAAAACTCTTGAAAATTGGCACACACATTGGAATCCGCGGCCATTAGGACGCCGGAGAGGCTGGTACCCGGGCGTGGCAGGGGGGCTCGACAGCGCCCCCTTGAAAAAAGTCTGAAAATTTGGTCCATATATTAAACACGCTTGCACGTATTAGTATGAAACTCAGTACACATATAGACCTCATCGGGCCGAACAACTTTCGTGCTCTAAGTTAAACACCACGCCAACAGGAAGTCAGCTATTAAGGGTTGTTTGAAAAACGCATGCTCTGGAATTTGATATACTCCTCCTAGACGATTAATCCGATCGCCACCAAACTCGGTCAGCATGAAGTCAAGACACTGATGATTAAAAATTGCCAGGGGATTTTTGATATCTCGAACGGTTTGGCCGTGGCGAGGCAACGAATTTATGGCGAGAAAAAGGAAACAGGAAATGTGTTATAACGTCTGCATACATATATTGATCTTTATGAAACTTCACGAGTGTGTTCGTTATAGGAGTCTGATCACATGGATGTGACTATTGTGAGTCAAAGTTATAGCGCCACCAACTGGCAGCAGGAAGTGTATCACTTTTTGAAATGTTTTGAGATCACCCTCTTATTTTTACCTGATTTGCTTCAAACTTCATCAGTGTAATGTCAATACACAGCAGATGTAGACCTATGACAGGATTTTTTGATATTTGAAATATTGTTGCCATGGCAACAGGTCAAACTGTAATAATATTCTTGAGTGTTTTTGAGGCTCTTAACATGCTTCAAATTGCATGAAACTCGACACACACATCAATATTGTCAACCAGTAGACATGGACAAAGCCATAG